>NC_087171.1:9788266-9833266 GCF_035594125.1 Scylla paramamosain | reverse complement strand
TTATGATTCAACTTTTCATTGTACCCGACGCGAAGAATTTTCTCCAAACGTGTAGACAATAAGTAACGCTTCAGGCAAGCTTATCTCTGCATTTCTTAAAAGTGTCCTAAACTTGTCTCACAAGGCGAAGAAAACCCGAAAATAAAAGGATAAAGCTCAAGTCTTCCAGCATCACGACCCCTTTCGCTCACTGAATTAGCAATGGCTGCAGTTTCCTTTTCAGAATGCCGCTGATGTTTCCCTTCCACGACCAGTACCACTGGGAGGGAAGAAGCGCCGCGAGGAAAAGATGCAGGAGGGAAAACTGAGCCATCATTGAGTTCCCCCTCCGGTGCTTTTTCCTCCTCCGCCTCCTCCTCCTAACTCATCCACATGCTCAACTTTCGTGCGTCTCTGCATTTTTCTCTCCGTCCATCGTCTCCACTTTTCATGAATTCTTACATTTCCTGCCTCTACTAACCTCTATATTTCTTTTTTACTCTAATTTTCTCCTCGCTCACTCTTGGTTGCGTTATTTTTTCCTCCTCCATTTCTAACTCCTTGGCATGAGTATTTTTTTCTTTTTTCTTGTCGTTATTTCTGGACCATCCATCACTTCGTTTCCTTCCTTTCACGTTTTCTTTCTTTTTACTAACCGTAGCTCCAGTTGGTTTGGATGGAAGAAAACAAAATACAAATACAAAATATTAAAAAAAAAGATGAAAAATGAAACAGAAAATTTTCCTTTTTTTCATGGATCTGTGGTAGAATAAAATCTGAGCGATTCTCTTTGCACGCAGTTGTCTCTTCATCACCAGGCCTCCGTCCCTTTCGCTTGCCCACACCTCCCATCCCTACCAGGTCTGCACTTCCCCGGCGCCTCCCTGTCCTAGTGCGTCAGCTGTTGGCTTTTAAAGTGGATACTGCCATGGCTTCATTAAAATGGACGAGTTGACGCCCTTCTCTCTCTCTCTCTCTCTCTCTCTCTCTCTCTCTCTCTCTCTCTCTCTCTCTCTCTCTCTGTGTGTGTGTGTGTGTGTGTGTGTGTGTGTGTGTGCTCCAACGTTGTATGAACGAATCTGTCTCAATTTTATTTATTTTCTTTACGTCAGATCGGCCACACTACCATGCAGTATTTCACTATAAACTACTGACGATATCCTGGTGAATTATTTATACTGCACTTCACAAGTTCACTTATGCCCTCGCGAGCAACATGCAAAGAGGATGGAGATGAGCACCTGATGCATGGCTTCATCCGTTTTCGTGAGCGGAAGGGTCAACACATATTTCCTATCAGCAGTTACATTCCCGACGGGCTTCTCATCCTGGCAGACTACCACAGAACCACAAAGAGCCAACAGGTAGTCTTTCTGATGCTATCCTCCGAACACAGAGATGGCACTATTGTAAGTCTGTTTTCCTATTTGGTATTACATCGTCGCTACAATACATATACACCGTATTGAACGAGTTACGATAACTGCTTCCACCGATGAATGAATAGGCTATTCTAGACGAAAAATATTGTATAAACTACATATGCTTACTTAAATTTATCTTGTGTGTTAGACGGATTTATGAAATTATAGTCAGACTGTTAGGGCTAGTTATTATTATTATTACTATATTTATTATTGTTATTATTTTTATTATTATTATTATTATTATTATTATTATTATTATTATTATTATTATTATTATTATCATCATCATTTTATTAGGTATTCTTCCTCTTTCTCCTCGTCTCTGCCTGGCCTGTGAGTGCTGAGGTCAGGCGAATGTAGATGTTAGGTAGGTTTATTTAATATTCATATCTGGAGAATGTAGAGAGGATATATGAACAGGAGAGATTGTACATATCTTCTTCATTATCTATGTAGTATTATCATTACTTTAATTGTAACCTTTCTTTTAAAATAAACTTGTTATTTGATGATATGTCAACTTTTGCCGCCAGAGGTGCCGGCAACAGTGAGTGCCGGCAGAGGGGCGTTGGCGGCGCTCGGGTGTGTTCCTTGTCGGGTGGGCAGTCTTGCCTCCGTGTGTAAATCATGTAAATACATAGAAACTCTAGTGACCTGGTGTTCCCACATCCCCGTTAATTCTTACTAAACTAAACATCACTAAACAGAACCAGAGAGAGAGAGAGAGAGAGAGAGAGAGAGAGAGAGAGAGAGAGAGAGAGAGAGAGAGAGAGAGAGAGAGAGAGAGAGAGAGAGAGAGAGAGAGAGAGAGAGAGAGAGAGAGAGAGAGAGAGAGAGAAGACGACTATATGGTGAGTACATCGGAGACAACTTCGTCTGAAACCACCACAACAATATCCGGAGCATCGCCAGCCGTGAATATCTGCAAACCATGTAACACCGAAAGTACGTAAGTTCAAAAGAGGAAATTCATATAAGATATTTCCTCTTGCTTATCCACTCTCTCACTTCCACCTGGGCCTAAGCGATACTACCAAAGTGACCAATTAAAAAAAAATAAGTGAGCTTATGTATATAGAAAATGTCCTAATAACTTTTTTTTCTTGCAACTGCAGAATAATATGCTAGTACAGTGTGTGTGTGTGTGTGTGTGTGTGTGTGTGTGTGTGTGTGTGTGTGTGTGTGTGTGTGTGTGTGTGTGTGTGTGTGTGTGTGTATGCGAAACACACACACACACACACACACACACACACACACACACACACACACACACAAAGTATTAGCATATTATTCTGCAGTTGCAAAAAAAGTTATTAGGAAATTTGATATATACATAACCTCACTTATTTTTCTAATTGATCACTTTGGCAATATCGCTTAAGCCCAGGTGGAAGTGAGAGAGTGGATAAGCAAGAGAAGTGTGTGTCTGTGTGTGTGTGTGTGTGTGTGTGTGTGTGTGTGTGTGTGTGTGTGTGTGTGTGTGTGTGTGTGTGTGTGTGTGTGTGTGTGTTTCGCATACACACACACACACACACACACACACACACACACACACACACACACACACACACACACACACACACACACACACACACAGACAATGTATAGCAAGGATTTGTGTTACCAAAAATGGTGTTTTTTTTTTCATGAATACAACAGTAAGTACTCTTTGTTTACAAACAAAAGCCGGACTGCTTTGAACACTCTGTGGGGACTATTTCATCCTTACATTCTATTTATCTCTGAAATCAAGTCTTCTGCCATGTTGTGGACAGCATGTTGTGTTCCTAGCTGTCTCCTAGTACGCGGCTGTCCGCCAGCGAAATATGCTTCCTTATAACCCAATGTTCACAAACAAAATCGTGTTGATAAACATGTCTGTCCCCTCCACCACTTGCGTGAGACGTAAATTCTGTAGGGTATATGTATCCATTGTTGACGTTGCTATGAACAGTGATTTACTCGTGGTCGGTAGTGGCAACAATGTGTCCGTCTGTCAGCCTTGTTATGGCAGCTAACTTCTCCATCTTGTTTTAAAGGGACTTTGCGTTCGATAGAAGCAGGTCGGCAGGCAGAACCACAGAATGTTGTGGTGGTGACTGACGGACGGGAACTTCCGTCGTCGTCTTCATGTCGATATAATTCTTACGACAGTTTTCTTACTATATGTATACTCTTTATACGTAGAACAAGTTGAAATAGATGAATTTGATGAAATTTATAGTAATATTACTGCTTTCCTTTTTTTTTTTATGTAAAGTCAGAGAAGGGTCCCCTTTGTGTGGGTCACAGTCATTACCCGATGTCAACATGAAAGCACCTCCAGCATTCACCGTCAGGCACTTTCAGTATGCGGTCACTCGCTGCAACCCCTTTGACATGTAACTACAACACACAGTTTGTTTCCTCTTCATAGACCCGAGTGATGTGTGTGTAAGTGTGTGTGTGTGTGTGTGTGTGTGTGTGTGTGTGTGTGTGTGTGTGTGTGTGTGTGTGTGTGTGTGTGTGTGTGTGTGTGTGTGTGTGTGTGTGTGTGTGTGTGTGTGTGTGTGTGTGTGTGTGTGTGTGTGCATAAAAATAAAAGTACGTACGTAATTATATACCTGTTAAAGTATTTGCTATGGTAACGAAAGTACACATTTCGGTGATGGATAAAAAGGAGGAGAATCATACGTTTCAAATGTAACAAACGGAGAGAGAGAGAGAGAGAGAGAGAGAGAGAGAGAGAGAGAGAGAGAGAGAGAGAGAGAGAGAGAGAGAGAGAGAGAGAGAGAGAGAGAGAGAGAGAGACGTTAATTTTTCTCATGAACTCAACTTTAAAAAAACAAAGTTTAAATACATTCTGAGAACTTGCAAATATTAAAAAGGGAAAACTTTTTACATTTAATGATAATGAACGATGTTGCGCAATACATGAGAGGGATGGAAACTGCATATGGTGTGAGCTGCACAATTACACTTATTCTCGACTACTGCATACCCGTCATTAAGAAAATACGTAATTCACACTCAAAACAACGGTCCGATAAAAAGGATACGTCATCGGTGCCTGGTTGCCCGAAGCTGGTGTCCACTTACCCCATGACAAAGAATATTTATATCACACTTATTATTCAGGAAACCCTAAATAGTCTCACCAGGCACAAATGAAGCCACCAAAAGCTTTGAAACACCCGATCATTCTTTTCAGTTCACAATGTTGTTCAAAATTCTTCCCTAAACATCCATTATACTATTTTATTAAGCTTTAGAAGAGGCCATGAAAGTCAAACGGTTAAGACGGATGGTTCTGAAACACGCAGTATATTTAATGGCTAGCTATAAAATGTCTGCAGCTCCCTTTCCACTTCTCCACTCATAAAACTGTCATTAGTTTAGGATCGCTGCCATCACGTCTGGGAGGTATGTTAGGTCTCATGTTAAGGGGAGACGGACAAGCGGCATGAGCGTCATAGAGTTGCGTACATACTCCTTTAAAAGCGCATCATCTCCCCAAGCTGGCAACGGAGAGTGCAAAGGCTGCTGCATATGTAGATCAAAAGTGAAATAAAACTAACAGTATTAGTAGAAGTTAATGTATGAAGTAGCTCTCTCTCTCTCTCTCTCTCTCTCTCTCTCTCTCTCTCTCTCTCTCTCTCTCTCTCTCTCTCTCTCTCTCTCTCTCTCTCTCTTTTATGATACATCTTTAAAACACACACACACACACACACACACACACACACACACACACACACACACAGTGACGCCCACGACGAGGGTTGTGTCCCATAAGGCTTCGTGGTGGCGCAATAACTCGGCCAGATTACATTCTCAATACTCGAGGTTCACCTTCAAGAGCCAACTGTACGTACGTTTAGGAGTGAGAGAGAGAGAGAGAGAGAGAGAGAGAGAGAGAGAGAGAGAGAGAGAGAGAGAGAGAGAGAGAGAGAGAGAGAGAGAGAGAGAGAGAGAGAGAGAGAGAGAGAGAGAGAGAGAGAGAGAGAGAGAGTTACATAGAGTTACACTGAAAAACAGGCCACAACAGACCTTGCGGTCCTCACGAGGTGACCTGACCTAGGATTACTAAGGTGATAGTAGAAGAAAAGGACAGCAAAGCAGATGGCTTTCTCCACATCCTCCACTCCCTCCGGCATAAGCCGTACGGGAAAACAGGTCGGAAATAAATACCTCACGGGGTTAGAAAAGGAAAAACCCGAAGGAAATTTTATAGGAAAGGAAGAAAATAGACGAAATGAGGTGCCCCGATTTCCTGAAGGCAAGGAAATTAACCTCTAACAAACAAATGCTGTTAGCCACGGGCAAGAGGCAGAATATTTGTCAAGACGGTGTTTAAAATCTCTACGGTGCTGCAGTCTATCACGTTTCGAGGAAGCCCATTCCATAGATTAACTACACGATGGAAAAAAATATCTTTTAATTCATGAGATTTGAAGGATTTCCCAACAATTTTGCAACCGTTTCCTCAGGTGTAATTTGAAAAAATCTATCGTGAAGTATTTACTAGAGTCCATGTTATCAATGCCATTGATGATTTTAAATACCTGTATCAGGTCGCCTCTTAGTCTTCTTTGTTTTAATGGAATAGAACAGAGAGAGAGAGAGAGAGAGAGAGAGAGAGAGAGAGAGAGAGAGAGAGAGAGAGAGAGAGAGAGAGAGAGAGAGAGAGAGAGAGAGAGAGAGAGAGAGAGAGAGAGAGAGAGAGAGAGAGAGAGAGAGAGAGAGAGAGAGAGAGAGAGAGAGAGAAATACTAATTTCAAGACAGCACTTCTTTAGAGTGTATCAGTTAAGTTTCTCTCTCTCTCTCTCTCTCTCTCTCTCTCTCTCTCTCTCTCTCTCTCTCTCTCTCTCTCTCTCTCTCTCTCTCTCTTACTGCAGCAGCAGCAGTAGCAGCAGCAGCAGTACTACTACTACTACTACTACTACTACTACTACTACTACTACTACTACAACTACGACGACGACGACGACGACGACGACGACGACAACGACGGCGACGACGACGAGGACGAGGACGACAAAACTGAAAACTATCAGAATAGCACAGTAGACACACCAGCGAACACGGGAAATATCTCGGAAATTGATTTCGCACAAAACAATTTCTACGTACTGAAACACATTCTGCAAAACAAGACATCGTTTCCTGCCAGTACCAAACGCTGTTTCCAGCACCACTTACATCTCAGGTAACTATTATTATCAATATTGCTACCGCTGCTGCTGTTGGTGATGCTGCTGCTGCTGCTGCTATCACTAATACTATTACTACTACTGCTGCAGCTGCTACTATTAACTACTATTACTAGTAGTGGCAAATGAGGTTTACTCCTCACATACATTATAGAAGCAAGGTACGTTATGTTATGCTGTTCTAAAGCTTAATACCCATTGAGTACGCACTGGGTCATTAAGGGAGACATTCAAGCTTCAGCGGCATTATAATCATTTCCTCAGAAAACGAAGAGCTCGTTCTAGGTACGAATACGGCTCCATAAGGAGGCTTTGCATAAGAGCATCGTGAGACTCCAGGAATTTAGGTCAGGCTGTCTCGCTTGCGAAACCAGCTTGTTTGTTACCACTACACCACCGCCACTTGCTATTTAAGAGTAACCAGGCGAGATGAATCATCAGGACTAAAGCATGAGACCTCTCCCACCTGTTCTTTCATTTAGTTTTTATCGGTTAATGTCTTCAACTGTTGTTGTTCTTACTTTCTAGTTGCCTTGTACACAGTCTAGCCATCTTTTTCAGGATCCTCCTAGCGGTCTGCTTCCTGCTCGTTGCCATTTCAAATACTTCCCGGGGCTTCTATTTGCTTCCATTCCTTTTTACATGCCAAAACATCTCATGCTGTGCCTTTCTATGACCTGTATTCGTATAACCGTTTCTGCCTCCAGGTGATTTCTCATGCTCTTACTCCTTAGACTGTGTCTTCTAGTGATTCCCATTACAAGTCTTACTGCCATCATTTCAGCAGTCACAACCTTGGATTCTCTTTTCTTAGTCATGTCCAATGTCTTCGTCCATACAGTGGTACATGCCTTAGCATATTTATATATATGATCGTCTTTTATTTAATGGGAACATTCTTATCTGTTAATAGTGGTGCAGGATGTTTATTAAATTTCTTTAGTCTGGCGACCTTTTCGCTGTCCTGCTTATTATCTTGTACGAACAACAATTCTCACATATAGCTGAAATTGTTAACATCTTTTAGCTGGTCATTATATATATATATATATATATATATATATATATATATATATATATATATATATATATATATATATATATATATATATATATATATATATATATATATATATATATATATATATATATATATATATACAAAAAAATATCTCCTGAGGAAGTATTTTGCTGATTTTCCTTGCAATAACAACTGCTTCCGTAACAGAGACCCGTCTCTGTGTGCCGAGCGCATAACAGAGGTGATAGTGTCTGGCATTAAGGCGTACATTCCTCACTCTTTTTCTCGACCTAAACCTTCCAAACCCTGCTTTAACACAACCTATTCTCGTGCTGTACATGATATAGAGGTGGCCCACAAAAAGTACTTTAGCCTTCCATCACCAGAATTTCATGCACTTTATATTTCTGCCCGGAACCATGCCAAGTCTGTTCTCCAACTAGACAAAAACTCCTTCATTAATAGAAAGTGTCAAAATCTTTCAAGATCTAACTCCCCTCGTGACTTCTGACATCTAGCAAAAAACATCTCCAATAACTTTCCTTCTTCTTTTTCCCCTCCTTTATTTCAACCAGATGGCACCACTGCTATCACATCTATTTCTAAAGCTGAACTCTTCGCTCACACCTTTGCTAAAAACTACCTTGGACGATTCAGGTCTTGTTCCTCCCTCTCCTCCATTACTCTGACTACTTCATGCTATCTATTAAAATTCCTTCGCAATGATGTTTTCCATGCCCTCGCTGGCCTAAACCCTCGGAAGGCTTATGGACCTGATGGGGTCCCTCCTATTCTTCTCCGAAACAGCGCCTCCGTGCTTGCACATTCTCTAGTCAAACTCTTTTAACTCTGTCAACATCTACCTTTCCTTCTTGATGGAAGTTTGCCTACATTCAGCCTGTTCCTAAAAAGGGTGACCGTCCTAATCCCTCAAACTACCGTCTTATTGTTTTAATTTCCTGTCTACCTGAAGTTTTTTAATCTATCCTCAATAGGAACATTCTTAAAAATCTATCACTTCACAACCTTCTATCTGATCGCAAATATGGGTTCCGTCAAGGCCGCTCTACTGATCTTCTGGCTTTCCTTACTGAGTCTTGGTCATCCTCTTTTAAAGATTTTGGTGAAATTTTTGCTGTTGCCTTAGACACATCAAAAGCTTTTGATAGAGTCTGACACAAAGCTTTGATTTCTAAACTACCCTCCTATGGCTTCTATCCATCGTTCTGTAACTTCATCTCAAGTTTCCTTTTTGACCGTTCTATTGCTGCTGTGGTAGACGGTCACTGTTCTTCTCCTAAATCTATTAACAGTGGTGTTCCTCAGGGTTCTGTTCTATCACCCACTTTCTTCCTATTATTCATCAATTATCTTCTAAACCAAATTTCTTGTCCTATCCACTCCTACGCTGATGATACCATCCTGCACTTTTCCACGTCTTTTCCTAGACGTCCAACCCTTCAGGAAGTAAACAGTTCACGAAGGGAAGCCACAAACTTCTGATCTCTCTCTAAAATTTATGATTGGGGCAGAGCAAACTTAGTACTGTTCAATATCTCAAAAAACCCAATTCCTCCATCTATCAATTCGACACAACCTTCCAGACAACTATCCCCCTGTTCTTCAATGGCACTCAACTGTCCCCCTCTTCTACACTGAACATCCTCTGTCTGTCCTTTACTTATAATCTAAACTGAAAACTTCATATCTCATCTCTAGCTAAAACAGCTTCTATGAAGTTAAGTGTTGTGAGTCGTCTCCGCCAGTTTTTCGCACCACTTCCCACACACCCTCAGCTGCTAACTCTGTACAGGGGCCTTATCCGCCCATGTATGGAGTATGCTTCACATGTATGGGAGGGGTTCCACTCATACTGCTACTTTAGACAAGGTGGAATCAAAAACTTTTCGTCTTATCAACTCCTCTCCTCTAACTGACTGTCTTCAGCCTCTTTCTAATCGCCGCAATGTTGTATCTCTTGCTCTCTTCTACCGCTATTTTCATGCTAACTGCTCTCTTGATCTTGCTAACTGCATGCCTCTCCTCCTCCCATGGCTCGCTGCACAAGACTTTGTTCTTTCTCTCATCCCTATTCTGTCCACCTCTCTAATGCAAGAGTTAACCAGTATTCTCAATCATTCATCCCTTTCTCTGGTAAACAATGGAACTCCGTGCGTGCTTCTGTATTTTCTCCTTCCTATGACTTAACTCTTTCAAGAGGGAGGTTTCAAGACAGACACTTATCTTTCAATTTTCGATGATTATCTTGACGTCTGTTTCGGAACTGGTGCCTAAGTGGGATTTTTTTTTTATTCCGGATTTGTTTCCCTTGGCCAGTGACCCTCTTACATAAAAAAAAAAAATCTTGTTCCTCATTTATAACTACATCTTCCTCTATGCTTAGCAATTTCTCAAAATATTCTGTTCATCTGTTTGCTATCTTCTCTGGGTCAATTATGGTATTACTATCACTATTATTAGCAGCAAATGTAATATCCTGAATCTAGATTTCTTTCCTTATAATTTTTGCTATACTATATAGTATTTTCTTTGTACCTTTTGCTATCATCCTGTAAACACTTGCCGATATTAAGCTACATGTCTTCCCTTGTTTTTTTTTTATATTTTTTTTTATGCATTTCTTCCTTCTATATAATGTTTTCCTGTCCTCTTCCTGTCTTAATTTTTGTTAACTTCCTAAATGGATGCATTTTCTTATTAACTGCCTCTTTAATCTTTTCATTCCACCATGTCGTGCATTTTCCTTGTTTTTGTACCATACTTTGATTCTTGGTTACTGTTTCTTTTAAACATTTCCAGTCTTCTTCCACATCTTTACTTTAATTGGTTTGGGGCTTTTTCGACTTTAAATTTTCAATTTAAACCATATTTTTTTCCTCCTCTTCTCTTTGTTTTCTTTTTTTTTTTCACTCCTGATTTTGGTCAAGACCATTCTGTGGTCAGAATCGAGTGAAACTAATGATGCTGCCTTTACATCTAGCACAAATACCTTGCTTTTATTGTTATTTGCGGAAAGGCTAACCGCTGAACATTGTGTATTGTTGATGTGTTTCATTCCACCTATACCAGGTCTACTTGAGGGTCTCTCTCTGTAGATACAAAGTGTTCATTATTGATAAGACATTTTTCCCACAAAACTTTATGATTTTCATTCCTCCTCCGCTCCTGCCTCTGATACTAAAGATTCCCACAGCACTCTCAATCTCTTCACTTTCAATTCCCAATTGTTGATTCCAGTCTCCCAGAATGATATAATTATTCCTGTATTTTACTTGGTCATGTGTTTCCTGTAGTGCAGGACTGTCGGCAGGTCTGATGCTTAAACCATGATCTATCTATCTAATATATATATATATATATATATATATATATATATATATATATATATATATATATATATATATATATATATATATATATATATATATATATATATATATATATATATATATATATATATATATATGGGGCAAGCTATCCAGGCTTACACCCTGCAAATCACATAGCAGCAATATTTTCCCGAACTAAACGTCAAGCTGACTGAGAATGACAGCTGGGAGTCGCCGCGGGGTCTTGCTGTTGTTCGGTCTCGCCAGTGCTACGAGCTGGACATTATTCGAACACTATTTGTCGTGAAGACCACGACATAAATGCACCATATCTATTACACAATGCTGCTATTTGAACATAATAAATATCTCATCAACCAGAGGGATAAAGTGGGCTTTGTTACTTACATACCGGAGGAAAAAAAACTATGCTTTACCATATAAAACTAGCTAAAGAAAAGAAATTAGCGCAAAATCCGAATGATTATAATTATATAGGAAGCAATTGCTGGAAATGGATAACAACACACACACACACACACACACACACACACACACACACACCAATCCTACTGGTCCACTACCCGAATAATCCAGTCCACATATGTACAATGCATTAACAAGCAACTAGAAGCAAAACTTTTATCTCGTCACCACGCACAGCATCCCACCTCCCTTCCCTCCTGCCCTGCTGCTGAAATATTCTGTTTAGCGTTATTTCCATTGGAAAGTGGGAGGGATTGGAAGCATGACCTACTCTCTCTCTCTCTCTCTCTCTCTCTCTCTCTCTCTCTCTCTCTCTCTCTCTCTCTCTCTCTCTCTCTCTCTCTCTCTCTCTCTCTCTCTCTCTCTCTCTCTCTCTCTCACACACACACACACATATCATATATATATATATATATATATCATACATATAGCCTCTCCAACTTCTTTTACATATTGGTTATCATGAGATTTCTCTCTGTCTTCCATAGTATTCATGTCAATCTCCTAGTATTCATCTAGAAATGCTATGAAACAAAGCTGGAGTTCCACCATCAGACACTTTGAGACACAGTCTCAAAGTGAATTCCGTTTATCGATGGATACGGCTCCTTACTGCATTCATCGTTATATTTATTCTTTTGACGTCTCAGCACTTCCGTCCTCTTTTATTATGCCTATTGATAGAATTCTTCACAATCGCTTTGTGGCTTTGCTCCTTGGAATGTTTATGTATTTAACAAATTTCCTTCTATTTCTCCTAACCGTAGACGGCTTCCTGTTCGTTTAGATTAGTTCATAGTTGTGCCCTCCAGTATAATGTCCTATCACCCATTCTCTTCCTGTAAAAATAGATTATCTTCTTCATCAAAGCTTTTGTCCTATCTAGTACTCTTATGATGCTGCCATTACTCTGAATTTCTAGACGTCGACATACTCTCGGAATGAAATTATTTACGAAGAAAAGCCACAGCACACTAAACTTCTGATTTGCCTATGAAATGTGAATGGAGCGAGACAAACTTATGTCTTTCACTACTTCAGAAACTCAATTCTTTCATCTCTTATCTCCGGACAACTATTCTGTCTTGTTAATGACACTCATGTATGCCAACTATTCTAGACTAAATTTACTTGAGCTATTGTTCTCGAAAAATTTCAAAAGGAAATTTCACACCTTATTTTTTCCTAAAGACATCATGCATAGGTTTAGATTCATGTCTCCTCTAATTTTCCTTCTACCAATTGCTAATTTGCCACAAAGGCTTTAACCGTCCTTCTCAGCACCCATGACGAGGCTTTACTCGAACAGTTCCACTAAGCAAGATGAAGTGAAAAGCTTCTCGCCTTACAAACTCCCCTCTTTTAAGTGACTGTCTTCAGTCTCTCCCTCACCGTCGAAATGTATCACTTTTCATCTTCTCGTTATCTCCATGTACGAGTATATTGCTCTTCTGAACCTACTAACTGCTTGCCTTCCCCTTCACTCGGCTCTTTCAGTTGATGTCTCTTTCTATCCTATTATAGGGGAATGGTTATTGAGCGGAATTTCACCTACCCCCACTTTTGTGAATTTGGCCAATCTCCCTTACATGTCAAAAAGTAATGCTTTCTTGTCAGACGATCCAATTATGTATCTTTACTTGACGCATGTTTACATTCACTATATATATATATATATATATATATATATATATATATATATATATATATATATATATATATATATATATATATATATATATATATATATATATATATATATATATATATATATATATATATATATATATATATATATATATATATATATATATATATATATATATATATATTTTTTTTTTTTTTTTTTTTTTTTTTTTTTTTATGTGTTTTTTCTTGTATGTAGTGTTTTTTTTTTACCTACTCACAGGAGTTAACTTGATTCGGCAGCAATCCTGTGTTTTGTGATTTTCATTTTTTTTTTTTTTGTATTGCTTTTGGGAAGTAATGTTCGTTCTTGGTATTCTTTTCTTTGTTTTTTTTTATTCTATTGCCTCCTTGGCCTGTGATTTGTGTATATAATACTATCAATGCAAGAAATTGTATTCTTAATTTTTGTTAAGGTTTTCTCCAAACCTGGAAAAGTTTTTATTTTTTTATATATAACTGAGAAAGCCAACCAACGGTCGTAAAACAAAGTTAAACAAACAGAGCCACTAGATGCCGCTCCATAAAAGAGAAAATAGCAAGTCTCGTGTACATCCCGAGATGTCATGATGCTCTATTTTTAAAAGTTGAAATTGTAGGAAAGGCGAAGGGGCGGAAGTCAAGCAATTCCAAAATTAACATGAAGCAGAGATAATGGAGCTAAGATACAGATTAGTCCATGTATTCATTATATAAAAGGCACAGAAAGCTCCGTCTCCTGCCAGTCACAGGCAGGCGGTGGTCCCGGCACAGGTGTGATGAACCGAGTGACCGTTTTACATCAATCAATGTATGGATTATGGAAACTAGTGTAGAAAGTGAATGATATGAGAAGGATGTTGAAAATGTAAAGCACCAAGAAAATTTTCACAAAATCTCTTTGGTAAAGATAACGAAAATATACTTTAATGATAATTGGTGATGGGAGAGAAAATAGTTTGATAGACTACTGATTATCTTTCTACTAATGTGGATTAAGTCGCTTTAAGATTATTAACTGAAAGTATAGGTAGTAGTTTAAAAATTTACAGGTATGACATTTCAAAATAGCGACTCGAGATTTCGAGCGATTTCGAGAAGCACTGACCAACACTGGGCTCCATTATACACACCATTGCCACGATCAGTTTCCCACTCGCCTCCACTTAAATTATATAAAATGTGTGAAATCATAATGAACTTAAATATCTGTGTGAGTCACTGTTTACAAGAGGCGAGTGGGAAAAAAGTGTTGAGTTAAATACAGTGGAAGCTCGGTTCTAGAACTTAATTCGTTCCTGAATGCCGTTCGAAATCCGAAATGTTCGAAAACCGAAAATAATTTCCCAATAGGAACCAATGTAAAATGGATTAATCCGTTCCCAGACACCAGTCTACCCTGTCTTAGCTGCTTATGACAGACGCTCCCACAGTCAAGATGGCTGCTTCACAATATCTGCTGACAAATTAATTATCAAGGAAGGATGTATGAATTGAACACAGAACTCATCAGAAGAAACTGTTTAGACCGTGCAGGTGTCACCGATCTAGTGAGGTAAGCCTTACAAAACACAGAAAGAAGCAACCCATTTACCGCCAAAATGAAGGTGATCATAACACTTAGACATCTTGCTGCTGGGAAAAGCTACTGGAAAAATGCAGTTGTGCAGTAGTGATGTCGTTCGGGGTCATCGAGAGCCGCAGGTGGCTCGGGATAACTACTGAGAGCCGAAAATTGTTTGTTTACATCGAGGCTTTTCAATGGGATAACATTTACCTTATTTCAAAGATTGAATTACTGTCTTACACAGTGTCTCTCCTACAAATATATATAAACGAAGTAAATATTTATAGAAACGATAAATTAGTAATAAACGGCAGCTTTTGCTATGTCTTTTTATATCTGAAAACAAGTAACTTTGTTCTAGAACCGAATTATGGTGCCACAACTGAAGCAATAATGAGTTCAAAATTTTGTTAGAAAACCAATTTGTTCGAAAAGGGAGGCTTTCGATAACCGAGTTTCCACTGTATTTAAATTCATTTACGCGATACCACACCACGCCGCACTGAACACACACACACACACACACACACACACACACACACAAATAGTCCATACAAAAATACAGATAAGTACAGCCATGCAGAAATATATTTTTGTGGAGAAAAAAAAAAAATGTGGTTGTATTGTGTTTGTACGTTAATGGAACCCGATTGTGTCAAATTGGACGCTTGCTGAAAACGATAATAAAACACAGACACACACACTCCCACACCCACACACCCACACGCACACTCACACCCCCACCACACACACACAGTGATAAGATTATGTATTTAATATGTATTTATGTTTTTTTTTTTTCTTTCTCATATTCATCCACCTTATTCCCTCCCAAGTACTCGTCTTTAGTTGCATCCTCACCGCTACGCCCTGCACATCTTTCTTAACGACCATCTCTTACCCTTCTTCGTCCTCCCCATTCCCCTCCCCACTTCATTCCTTCCTGAGTCTCCGCCGCCAACTACACCACCTCCTTCCTGCGCTGCTAACTTTCCTTCCCTCCTGACGAGCAACTGTCAAACTTCCATGACGGCCAACCTGGCGCCCATCACCCACCTAATTAATTTATGGCACAGTCGTATTATCATGCTTCCCCACGCTAATTGCTCTCTCTCTCTCTCTCTCTCTCTCTCTCTCTCTCTCTCTCTCTATTTCTACTTTTTGTTTCTTTCCGATCTACACTCACGGAAAGATGAAAAGCAAAAATGTGGTAAGGAGGATGAAGACTGAAAGATAATATAAATAGGAATTCATATAGTAAAGAGAGGAGCTAAATGACCGTCCCTTGTAACTAGATCACAGAACACACAGACACACACACACACACACACACACACACACACACACACACACACACAGCTTGGTTGACTTTTCTATCATGCACAACCATTAAATGAAACTTCAATTTTGATTACTAATCTTGATTATATTCATTACTATTACTATTTATTTTCTATTACTATTATTATTATTATTATTATTATTATTATTATTATTATTATTATTATTATTGTTATTATTATTATTACAATTATTATTATAATTGTTATTTTATTATTGTTATTATTTATTTATTTATTTATCGATTTTTTTTTTCCTTTTTTACACAGGTGATCACGTTCCATCATCAGCGCTGTCATTGTGGTACAGTCGTAACGCGCGCTGATATAGTCTGATGCGTTCCCACGCACTTGGGTTGGAATCCTGGCAACGGTCCGAGGTTAGGAGAGGCTCCACTCGAAGTAACGACTCCTAAATGATAGAACCAAAGTACTCTTTAGGAGGCACCATATACATATATATATATATATATATATATATATATATATATATATATATATATATATATATATATATATATATAAATGAGTTTAGTATCATCCTTTACTAATACAAGAGACGATTTTTCTCTGCTACACTTTATGGCACGCGGTGATGTGACATACTATTACTTCTGTGGTCACTCCCTATATAAATTTCCGGTATTGATCGCCCCGCCAGCTTTGGCTCCCTTCCCTCACCGCCCCTCGCTTCTCACCTCTGATCTCTTCTCTCCCTTTTCCTCTCCCCTCCCTCCTTTTTTTTTTTTTCTGTATTCTTTTCTTTCTTCTGGCTTCCCTCCTCTTCTCATTCCTACTCTTCCTTCCTACAGTTCTTTTTTTTTTAATATTTCTTCTACTCTCTCTTGTATTTCTTTATTTTTCCTCCTTCCTCATGTTTTATTCATCAAGTTCTGCTCGACTTTCTCTCTCTCTCTCTCTCTCTCTCTCTCTCTCTCTCTCTCTCTCTCTCTCTCTCTCTCTCTCTCTCTCTCTCTCTCTCTCTCTCTCTCTCTCTCTCTGTCTCTGTCTCTCTCTCTCTCTCTCGATTCCCTTAGCCATTCAGACTGTTGTGTGTGTGTGTGTGTGTGTGTGTGTGTGTGTGTGTGTGTGTGTGTGTGTGTGTGTGTGTGTGTGTGTGTGTGTGTGTGTGTGTGTGTGTGTGTGCTTGTATATATATGAGGAAATGATAAGGAAATTAAAAATTGAGAAGGGAATCTTAAATTTTCACCACCCCTCCAAAAAAAAAAAAAAAAAACTAGGGGTGAGGGGGAAGAATCACAGAATAAATCATGAATTTTTCTGAAAAATCGCTTGAAAAGAAAAGTCGCCTACTGCTTCACCTTTATTACGAACCGGAGAGGAAGGATCTTACAGCACGTAGTTATTGTTGTTGTCAATGTTATCTGTCAGCCATCACGTAAACCAACTAATTTTACTGTTGCTCTTAGTGTAGGTACACGACTATCGACCGATTATATCAAATTTACCTTAACATTTATACATTACTGCCCTTTCTTACAGTAATTAATTTTTCTTTTTTTTTATATTCATGAACTACGACAGTAAAGTCCTCCTTATATCTAAACAATTACTTTGTTATCAGTGCCCTGAATCTTCCTTATCAATCAGGTGTCCGTCACACACAACCTCTGTAGCCTCAACGAGTCGTGCGCCGGAGGGGGCAGAGAAAATAATATACATAAAAAAATGCCAGCAACATTTCTGTATTTAGGAAAGAAAAAAAATATATATAAACAGAGCCAGACGGAACAGAATAGACAAGAAGAGACAGTGTCCCTGAAGGATGACATGGTTCCTTGCTTAGCATACACACCTGCGGGATAACACCTGCGGCACAAGGCTCCTAGCGAACTGTCACATAAAAGAAAGAAAAGAAACACGCACCGAACTTCAACCTTTAAGAAATGGAGAACTGTTGTGATTTTGGATTCAGAAATCAGCGTCTGTGCATGCAGATTTGAATGTATTCGATTAGGAAATGTGAATAACGATACGGCCACCGGTTATCCACTGACAATCGCTATCAACACGCGTCGTGATCCCTAGTGCCACAACAATAAATAAAAAGGGTGAAGCTTTATTATTCATGTACAAAGTGTTGTGTTTGTATCCACCGCCTCTGTATAGACATAATGTGGGAAATATAATGCCACTGAATGTTGGCGAGCAAACATGAAATATTCCATTACTAATCAACGAAAGAAATAAAAAGAAGCAAGATTTATTTGGGTGAACCACGAAAACAAAGAACATTATTCATAGTAGCCCAGTTTTCACATGAGTGCATGCATAACACATGACATTTTATCTAAGCGTGAATTATTAAGTGGCAAATCTGACATCGCTAATACTCGTACCATGCCAGCTGGTGACCCGCTCCGGCAACCAGTAGTGCGCAGGAAACGCATCTCTAATCAGAGCTGATTATTCACATATTTGTTCCTTTCATACGCTTTGTTAATTATTAAAGCTTTCCTTTGGGACAGGATAACAGTGCACATCATTATCTCATATATTATGCACTTACACTTATTACACATCAAGAGGAAAATATATTTTTTTCATCTGCTACCGGTTACTTCCCCTCTTGATGAAAACATATTTCAGATGTAAGGTACCGCATATAAGTGTTAGTCATCATTAGCACTGTCTTTAATAGGACCATCATTATACACTTACTTTCATCTTGCTATCAATATCCCTCTGAATCTCCCCTTATTGCTATTTAATAATCTATATAACATTTTTTCTCCACTGAGAGACTTGCTGAAGTTAGTTTTAGAGTAATTACGAATAAAACCAAATCGATTGACCAAATCGACTAGTACTGTGTGTGTGAGAGAGAGAGAGAGAGAGAGAGAGAGAGAGAGAGAGAGAGAGAGAGAGAGAGAGAGAGAGAGAGAGAGAGAGAGAGAGAGAGAGAGAGAGAGAGAGAGAGAGATTTTCCCGTCCATAATGGATACACTGCATTCTGTATTTTGCTGGTGCGGATATTTTTCCGACGTTCATGGCCTGTGTGGTATAGGCCATTTGTAAAAATGTTTTCCAGTTGTTGTTTGCAAAGTTGTGGTAACAGCGACGTTGACGTAATGCCTCGGGGCACACAATTACTGCCTGGCCGGGGGAGCGGCGAGCTAAAAGCCAGTGTCACTTTTATGTCGAGTGCCGTGTCCTGCAGTGCCAGTGTCGGGCCAGCACTGTGGGCAGCAGGTGGTGCAGCTAATATGACGTGGTGTGCTGCTGCTCCGTGACTGATTAGCACCCCTCTGTCTTCACACACACACACACACACACACACACACACACACACACTGCTGCTACATTTCAAGTGCATAGCTAGGACTCCACAAAGCTGATATGAACACTAGCCTACATCACTTTAAGCAAGTATTTGATACAACTGCGTCCTTATTTGGTGGAACAATTCAACGATCTACTTATGTTGCACTTCAGTTATATTGCTCTTAACAGGTTGTTGATATGATGCAAAAATACTGCGTGACTTCTTTTATTACTTTATTTACAACATTTCTTTACGCTGCTGACACCATGCTCTTTGTTGTCTCACTACATACTCAACACCACCATCACAACATTCTATGGGGTTCTACGACCATATTCCACCATCACTATGCTCTATCTTCCTACTAGCGTATTCCGTTCTGGGTTGTCGCGCAGTCCCTCACAGTCCATCTCAACACCATCACATAGTCTTTCACTCACGTCCGTTCACCATTACAAGCCATCCCTCACTCACACACTATCCCTCCACCATAAGACTCCAGCCTTCAAACACCACCACCCACAACATTCTACTACAATAGGAACCACATCAATGACACCAGGACACTGAACACCACATCACTGACATCAGTACCATCCACCAGTATACACAAGCCCTGCATATTTTTACTTATATCTCCTGCCAAACAGTAACGATGCGCTCTACACTTTATACACACCATCCCCAAGGCCTTCCACCTATCAAAGCTGGTACACCAAACAACAGCACCCCACGCTTCCACCACGATCATCACCGCACAATTGATATTTACACATGAACGTTTTGAGGCTCAATAATATAAAAATGATCATTTTACGCTTTGAAAAATTTGTTGTCACTCTCGTTTATTGCACAAAGGCATGATATTTCCCCAGTTTTGCAGCAAATACCGCTGATTTTCTAAGCAGGTACACACAGAGAACTATGTTAATATATATATATATATATATATATATATATATATATATATATATATATATATATATATATATATATATATATATATATATATATATATATATATATATATATATATATATAAGTGAATACACTTGACATGGTTTGGGTTGCTCACAACATTGACTACCTTAACTAATCAGACCCGCTAGAATGAAGCTCAGAGGGCTCGGATGCCCTGTTAACTAGCCATTGCGTCAGGTTGCCGGAAGGAATGCCGTGAAAATTAAACACAAACATTGAGCTGCATTGGTAGTGATCGAATGGCAGTCCAGCGTTCTGGCGTACTGACAGCATTCAGATGGCTGGGGTGTTATTGTTTCCCTTGCCGTGTCTACTCCATTACGAGAAACGAGATCTTTGAGAGCCAGAACTGCACAGTGAAGAGTGAATCAGAGCACGTTTTTGCAGGCATGTGGCTCAGAGGAGGTTCAACATGACTGGTGCCTTCACCTCATTAGCGGTGTTTTTACACTTGATTATGTATACTTTACAATAAAAGAAAAAAATTATATATATATATATATATATATATATATATATATATATATATATATATATATATATATATATATATATATATATATATATATATATATATATATATATATATATATATATATATATATATATATATATATATATATATATATACCGGCGGATTAAGAGTTTCAAAGATGAGACAGATCGTGACGCCATAAATATTTCAGACCGTTTTCAAGCATGAACCTATTATTTCCTGTTCTATCCTGATTATGGATCGTGAGAAATTTGCTTACGTCACTTTCGTTACATCCCCTATATTACTCAAAGACCTATATTATGTCTCCTCTTAACCTTAATCTCTCTAAGGAATGTAAATTTAAAAGCTTCAGTCTCCTATCGTGAGGAATACCCCTCATTACTGTCAAACTTGACCCGGCCCCTCATAAATACTTCTTCCACACCCAGTCACAGAGAGCATCGATGGTGGTCAGCTTCTCAAAGCAGTGTTCCGCTTACCAAAACTGTGCTCGCGCGCAAGTATGTAAATGGAATTAAGTTATTCATAAAATTACTATAATGTTAGAATACAACTTTCAAACAATATCATGTCAGTGCACCACAAAAGACACATTCAGTGGTATGTCCGACTGTGATGCCGCACTTGAAGAAAGATTTCCAAAAAGAGCAGCAAGTATGTCTATTTTTACTTATTCATTTATTTGTGTTATTGTCTCTTAAGATTTACGGATGAGCTTCTTTTTTTTGGTATAAAGTTCGGATTAAACAGGTAAATCAATCTCTCTCTCTCTCTCTCTCTCTCTCTCTCTCTCTCTCTCTCTCTCTCTCTCTCTCTCTCTCTCTCTCTCATCTCGGAGTCAGGATGTTCTCCCTGTGCTTGATATTCTCGGTGTCTGATCCCGTTACGCCTAGAGAACTCGTCAAACTGTTCCTCCTGGCGACCATTCCTCACACATTCACCTCTTCTGCTGCCTATACTCGCCCCCCATCAACCAAGGTCAATTAGCAACCTAACCTGTAGTGTTTAAAATGTGAAGAACAGTGACACTGGTGTGCGAAGAAAAGAGAGAGGGATGTTCGTTAGTGAGTGGAAATCCAGCTTGAATCTGTGTATTACGTACTGTGAAGCGAAAAGGGCGACGTCACTTGTTCCAGAAATTGCGACGTGACATTCTACACATACATTTTTCAATTCCGCTCGAGAGAAATCATTCATACATGTAGCCTGACATATGAATGCTGAAAGTATTTAAAATTCCTATTCATTCATTTATCTCCTCACTTGCCTACTTCTCTCTTCCCTTTTCAACCTTATCTCGTTTTCTTCTCATTCAACTCCATCACTTATTTATCTATTTTTTTTTTTCCGACTAGGCTCTCTCATAATTGTTTTTCCAATTCAATCCTATCACCTCTTTCCCCATTCAGTTCCACTATTCCATCCTTTCCCACTGAACTGAATCACTCATGTTTTCCTTACTTAGATGCATTACTCTCTCCTCGCCTCACTCCGCCGCATTATTCCTTTCTGCTCGTCTCAGTTCCATCACTACTCTCGGTCCCCCTTCAGTAGCTATCATTCCTCGCTCTCCCTTACCATTTGATTCAATCTTCTTTCTCCATCACCCACGACACAGTCGAGATTATTGGAATATTTCACAGAAGTTTGGAATACTTTTTTTCAATATCGCAAGTAATGAAATATCCATCACACATCGAAAAAAACTTGTCCAGAAGTCTCGGGCAGAGCTCTGCTGGGGTGAAGAGCATTCAGGGATGGGGACGAGGAGGACGCCCGAAGCCGGTTAACGTTTGCATCACCGATGAGGATTTTCTTTTGTTGTTTATTGTACAATGAGACTAAAATATGCAAAAATATTTATATACTCATATCGCCTGAGGGACACTTGCTACACGCTCGGTTTCACATTATTGTAACAATTAAATTTTCAGCCAAGAATATACGTACTTCATAATATTATAACAAAATTTATGCGGGTATATTGAATACTTTCATGTTGATTGATGCTTAATACTTTACAACATGTTTAAGAGTCTGAAAAGATGTACATTAAATGATCAATGCTGGTCTGATAAGGACAAAGGCGTAAAACGAACTCCATCACCTTTAGACTACAAAATGGCACATCGATCACGCCACCCACCACAATTGTGTCCACAACACAGCACTTTGAATTTACATCCTTTTGTTTTCATATCGATGGTGCTGGAATGTATTACGTACATCGACATAAGTTCAAACACAGCTGAGAATATCACCGCTCAAAAATTATAACTTTGAATGAATCGCGTTACGATGATGAGCGTCTAACAGAGGTAGTTAATTAGGCGTTCCGAGTCGTCTTTGCCAGTTTTTCTCATCACCCTAGTGCTAACACTGTACAGGCACGTTATCGTCCATGTATGGAGTGTGCTTCACCTATATGGCGAAGTTCCACTCATAATGCTTTGCTAAACAGGGTGGAATCAAAAGCATTTCGTCTCTCCTCTGACTGTCTTCAGCCTCTTTCTCATCGTCGCAATCTCTTGGTTTCTTCTACCGCTATTTTCTCACTAACTGCTCTTCTGATCATGCTAACTGCATGCCTCCTCTCCTCCTGCAATCTCGTTGCACAAAACTTTCTATTTTCTTGCACCCTTATTCTGCCCATCTCTCTAATACAAGAGTTAACGAGTATTCTCAATCATTCATTTCTTTTTCTGGCAAACTAAAACTCCCTGCCTGCTTCTGTATTTCCATCTTTCTATGAGTTGAACTCCTTCAAGAGGCCGGCTTCAAGACATTTGTCCTCCGTTTTTCGATAATCCTTTTTGACTTCTCTTCGGGGACTGGCGCTCTAGTGGGCCTTTTTTATCTAACGTTTTTGTTGCCCTTGACCAGTGCCCTTTTTACAGAAAAAAAAAAAAAAAAAAAAAAAAAAAAAAATATATATATATATATATATATATATATATATATATATATATATATATATATATATATATATATATATATATATATATATATATATATATATATATATATATTCCCATTGTGACAGTTCAAAATAATGGCATGCAAAGAAAATTTTATGAAACAAGAAACATTTATATCACTGTTTTGTGTGTAAAGTAGAACAAAATTCCATTAGCTTATCAACTGATGCTTTTTTTTTTTTTCTTTCTCTCCTTTACCAAGATTTCACTTTGTGTTACATCATCAGTAAGCTATGTGTACATGTGTCCTTCTTACCTCCTTTGAAAATACTCGAAAAGCTTTATATTTAAGTTCTATAAATGTCTGGTTCAGTCCTCTCCTGGATGTTGCGTAGTTTTTGTATCCATATTGTGAACAAGAAAGATTAAAAGCTAGGAAAAGTGTAATGTAGAATAGCTGATAAATATTCCCTATGATTACATACTGAACGACTTTAATTTTTTTATTCTTTCGATATGAAGGATGCGACACGAAAACAGTAGCCACCACTCAGAATAAAGAGAGAGAGAGAGAGAAAAAAAAAGAAGCACGAACTCAAATTCCCCAATTTTTCCGAGGTTAAAACCAGGAAACTCTTCCGCTTTGAGAATTCAGGGGTCCCATAGGAACGATAGGACGGAATACAGAAATAGGGTTGTGGTCAGAAGAACCCAATGAGGAAAGTTTAACAGAAAAACCTCAACGAAAAGACCACGCATGCACGGCGCGTCTCCAAGACAATCAGCATTTGAGCATGATGTACTTGTTGATAAGTAAAGAAGTATCAAAGTTTAAGTGTAATATTCATAACCTCTAAGAGGATAAACACGAGATAATCGAGAAAATAGAAGACTGCGGTGATTGTAGGTGCTCGCATTCTAAGTGTATTCACGATAAGTGCATTCTCCTCTAGTTACGTAACCTTACAAGAGAGAGACGGTTTCACGATGCAATGAAGGAAGACATACTCGTAATGTGTTTGGCTGAGGAAGGCACAGAAGACCAAGTGCGCAGGAGAAGGTTGAACCACTGTGGAGATCCTAACGGCAGCAGGCCAAAGATACCTATAGGAGAGAGAGAGAGAGAGAGAGAGAGAGAGAGAGAGAGAGAGAGAGAGAGAGAGAGAGAGAGAGAGAGAGAGAGAGAGAGAGAGAGAGAGAGAGAGAGAGAGAGAGAGAGAGAGAGAGAGAGAGAGAGAGAGAGAGAGAGAGGAGGGGGGGGACACCTGTAAATGGTAAGTAAACAGGTTTTAAAGATGCTCATAGCCGAACGTTGAAGGCAAATGAAATTAAACCATCCTGATACTGTGCTGCAAATGTTTATAATGTTGAACCCATGACCTTTGACTGGTACTGACATAATGTTGCCAGGAAATAGTTCTACTCAGAGAATTACATTACTGTCAATAACAAAACTTTTGTCGATATGTCCGCAGATTTTACACACAAACGAGGATTTAAACAAGCATTTTGCCGCTAAATATTTTCGAATATCAGTGATCTGATAAGAAAGGATAAAGCGAATGAGGCTGCAATGCTTGTGTAAAATAAATAGCACAAAAAAGACATATACAATGTTTTATTCTTTTAACATTTTTATCTGTTGTTACTCTTTACTTTGTCTTTTGATTTGATAACACACACACACACACAATATATATATATATATATATATATATATATATATATATATATATATATATATATATATATATATATATATATATATATATATATATATATATATATATATATATATATATATATATATATATATGATTTCGTTTGTGGGCTTAATAATGGTACGTTCCATATGAACAGTTGATCCGAATGCTAAAGTATAATGTTTCAGGCACCGCTTATGTTCAGCTTCCATTTACTCGTAAAATAATACTCCGTAGTGGCGCATTCTGGTGGGGACAATGCGTCATAATATATAAATCTGCATGGAATCCCGCCGCAAATGTCAGTTTTCATAGACATCTGAGTCCAATATTAAGTCTGTTTATTTTGTTAACTATTTCACGGGTATCTCATGGTTAGGAGTCATGAGGTATCAGTAATTTTTGAGAATGTGAAGGCTAAGCAATAAGGACAACAAAGTGCTGGTCGCGTAGTGACTCGTGTGATACTACTTTGCACATCAAAGAAGGGTCAATTGGTGAAAGTGTTTTGCTTTCATGTCACACGTGTAGGTGGCTGGATAACGACACCATATCCAATAAAAATACTTTACTATGAAAAATTAAACAAATTAAACTAAGCAAGACACGAAAATTAACACTAAATGGGGAACAAAGAACACAGGAGTGATTGCCTGAATGAATCTGAAACTTTAATCAAACGAGAAACATTATACCCTTAAAACTGCCTCGTGTGTCACTGTTTTCATACCACTGGGTGTGGCTGGAACTACACCCGCATTCACGAAATAAATTAAATTTTTCGCTCTTATCGTAAAATGGCCTCAAAAAGCTGTGTGTGTCACCGTATGCAGTCTTCTCGCCTGACTGAACGGTTTCTCACTCTACACCGCAATATTGCACTGTTCCATTAGTTCTCCACTTCCAACCACCCAGTGTGAACACTTTGTCTCCTCTTCTCAAAATACTACATATGTTACACATTTTAACCTTTTAAGTGAACATCATTTCGAAGTATAAAAACATCCGTGTCCAATACCTTACAAGTTTATCAATTTACTTTTATTATCCGTAATGTAGCAATGTCACATAAAACAACAAAATTTCTCCACACAAAAGCAATCCACGCAGTTCTAAATATACAAAATGACCCGTATCTACCAAACCAGCGAGATAATCGAATCACCACGGCGTCCTTCCCTTATAGTTCCTGACACACATATACACAGACTCTCTCACTGTGCTAATAGACGAGTGAGTTAAAAGCTGTGCTGATGCGGAGAATAAATGGCTTTTATTATTATACATAAAAGCTAATTTACACCAACTTATCTTATTTTGAAGATTCGACCGCATTAAGGCACTGTTAACGAGTACGTAGGCTACTTCACTGCCTCACTGCCGACCGACCAAGCGTCACTGACAATAGAACCATTTAGAAATATAGGTAAATGATTCAGGTAAAACGAAACAACCCTTTTTTTTCACTTGGGTCAAGAATATATGAGGTAATTTTCCCGCGGATGTTGTGGTCAGTAGCTACTGATACATTTTATTTAACATCGAACTTCAAAAATCCACAACTCTCATCCCACGTAAACGTACGACGCACTATTCAAAAATAAATAAGTCATCATCAGATAATTACGAATCTTCCTCTCGGTCGACTTCGTCAATTTTTTTTTTATTTTTATGCTGGCTTTCGTATGCACAAACTGCTTCACTAGTAATCACGGGAAATTGTTTGTAATACATCACGTGAACATTTAGCTACTCAACTTCGGGTAGATGCAATTCAAATGGCCAAAACTTTTAACAGATTACGTACTGGGCACAAACACGAATATCTAGTGTGGATACACTTTGCTACATTGTTTCTTGAGAAATGTTCTGGTAGTGGTTAAGACTTGACCTTAGAAGGAATCTTAAAACCACCTTCAAGAATTCCCCTTCTGGTACAAATCAAGCACGTCAGCTAACGAGTCGTCGTCTGGAAGCGGACACACATTGCCAACCTTGTCCTTCCTCCTCCTACAGATGACAATACTTGAGTTCTTCTTGGACAGAATCTTGAGCCAAAAGAGTGTGAGGGAGATGTTCTTCCTTATCAAATAGCTGGCATTCTGGAAAGACGGGATGGGTACCAGTCAATTTGAAAGCCTGTCCACACTATCAGACAGTGCTCGACGGCAAACACTGTTACCATATTCCGTTCCAATACACAAGCTAGGAGGGTGAGTGGCGGGCACGAAGATGACGTCAGAGGCGGGGAAACGACGGACAAACATGAGCGAGCAACTGCCCATGAGTGAGGTTGAACGAAACACCAGAAACTGCCCCGTCTGATGTAAAAGTGGTTTTAATCATCAGTATCCCTTAAAAAAGCACTCACCTTTAAGTAATATTTTTTGAGAACTTGACATGTTTTCCGGTATAATGGGACAATCTTTGTTTCGATCTTCTAGTGTGCTGCAGCGCTGCATATGAGCAACCCAAATGATAAGAACCTGAGCGTTGCTTGCAGACAAACCTGTCTGCACAACACTGCCTCAAGTGTGTGTCTTGCTTTGTTATGTATGGTTCCACTTCCGCAAGGAGTGTATAGAAACTGTTTACATCCCTTCTGAACTGCAGAGCGAACCACCTCTCGTGTGGTATCGAGTAGTACACCGTGGGAAGTTTGCCTGGAAAGGCCAGAGCCTGACAGGGTTCATCCAATAGTATAGGGTCTTCGTCTTTACCTCATCTGGTAACACTGCTTCAAAGGCGAAAGAAACATTCTCAGAGAGCAGTGTATGTAATATTATAGTGTGGAAAGGATTTAAAATATTGAATGAGACATAGATGATGACTCGTACGTACGATATCGAAGGTGTGACAATAGTGAGCGAGGAGGATAACAGTTAGGACTCTTATGATTCACATATTTTACTGGATCATGTGTCACTAGGATTATTTAGTTGAAAACTCACTTTATTCCCCATACATGTATACATACTGAACAAGACATCTGCCACTATTATTCCTTCACTCTTGTCTACGAGTATATACCGACCGCTACTATACACAGGAAAACACGCATGATTTTTCTCTTCACACAATAAGTATATTTTTTTTTATGGAATAGAATCGGTACAATAACAACCATTAATAATACGAAAAAATATATAGAGCAGAATTCTGGTAACATTTCATCACATGTAACCGATTTAATTAATTTATTTTTATTTATACAGTTAAAAACCCTTAACTAACAACAAAACCAGCACCGAACTACACACCAGCAGTCCCATCCTCTTCTTCCCTCTCCTCCTTTCCCGCCTCTTCCTCTTCCTCCCTCCCAGACAGAATTATCCATTATTCATAACGCCGCCCTCTCCTGTTTGCGTGAAAACTGTTCCGACTGTTGACTTTCCATAGCGTTCCTGGCTCTTGAGAACTGACAATGTTTCATTTTTCCCTCCCTCTCCTCCTCACCTTTTTCTTCCTTCTTTCCTGTTTTCTCCTCGTCTCTTCCTTCTTCGCTTTTTTTTTCACTTACCTACTTTCGACTCTTCCTTCGTTTTTTCCTGTTTCCTCATTTCCTATTTTTTCCTTTTCTCTTCCTTCTTCGTCATTTTTTACTTCCTCCTTTCATATTTTCTACTCTTCTTTTCCTTCGTTTTTTTTTCGTTTCCTCCTTTTTTCTTCCTTTCTTCTTTTTTATATTCTCCTTTCCTATTTTCTACTCTTCTCTTCCTTCTCCGTTTCTTATTTCCTCTCTTCCTATTTTCTACTCTTTGCTTCGTGTTTCTTTTTTTTTTATCTTATTTTCTCTTCTCTCTATCAAAGATCGTAGACAACATTTCCCTCTCTCCTCCCTCACCTTCTATTCCTTTCCCTTCCTCTCATCTTATTTACTTTCTCTTATCTTTCTTTTTCCTTTCTCCTTTTAGTCTCTAATTTTCACTTCATGAGGGGAGATGTATGGCGTGACATTTTAGTTTACATTTCCCCTCCTTGTCATTTTCCTTTTTCTAGCATTGTTCACTCTTCTCTTCCTCTTTTTAACTCCTCCTGATTCTCACCGTGTCTTCTCTGAATCAATGAAGAATGTATGTCCTGCTTTATTTTTGGATTGCTCCGTTTGTTTTTCTTCTTCCATTGTCCAAATATTTAATCTACCAGCATTTTACAATCTTACAAAGTTTAGTCTTATAGTGTGATTCTGTTCAGCATGTAGACGTGGCTTCTATACTCCCTCTCTCTCTCTCTCTCTCTCTCTCTCTCTCTCTCTCTCTCTGTCTCTCACAACTGCTATTTCTATTACTGCGATCGCCACCACCACCACCACCATGACCATTAGCTTCACCACCACGCTCAACACTACCGCCGTCTCCATCTACCTCTATAGCGACTATCACCACCACCCTGGCCATTATTAGAACTCCCAGCCAGAAGTAGCCCCGAGCAGCACCCCCTCAGGGCTCTTTTCGCTCCAGCCACGCCCAGTTCACTGCCCGCCTTCCAACAGTCAGGATTGGAAGGCTCCCGGTGAGAAATAAAAACAACAGACGACTCTCTTCTTTTTTTCTCCGTTCAATGTTTCTTCGTTTCTTTTTCTTCACTCCCCTCCTGCGAGTTGGAAGTGTGTGTGTGTGTGTGTGTGTGTGTGTGTGTGTGTGTGTGTGTGTGTGTGTGTGTCGAAGATCCATGACGAAGCTTCGGACGATAAAAGGAGGCTTGTGCGTGAATGCAGAGGGTGACTGTGCTTGTTAGTGTTTGGGTGTCAAAGGAAACAATTTATTAAGTTCACTATTATTTCGATATCTTTGTCCTACTATCTGTCTGCTTATATCTTTCTGTTTTCTGTCTGCTGTCTCGATTTCTCTCTGCCACTGTCTTTGCTTGCCTGCCTGCCTTTTGAAAAGCCTTTATTTGCTTACCTCCTTCCTTGTCTACCTGCTCTCTCTCTCTCTCTCTCTCTCTCTCTCTCTCTCTCTCTCTCTCTCTCTCTCTCTCTCTCTCTCTCTCTCTCTCTCTCTCTCTCTCTCTCTCTTTTTCTTTCAATTCGGATGCAAACGTGGTCGACTCGTGCAATAAAACTGGTCTTCGCTAAAACTTGATAAGAATTCAACAATGGTCAATTTTAGAATTTTGCCTCACTCCTCCTCCATCTTTTTCCTTGATAATGCGTCTAATGGAAAAGCTTTAAAATAAAAAATAAAAAAAAAGTCGCTGTTTATCCCAGATTTGATCTTAATTGTGAAATACTATTCTCGAACTGCCCATTCATAATAATGCTAAGGTATATTGTATATACATTTATTTTTTGTATTGTTTATGAAGTATATAAGGCTCATTAAGCATTGTAACCTTTTATGCATTTTAAGTTACATATAAATTAAAAAAGCTAACCAGTTGCCTTTCTTATCTGATATTTACACTTACTAATGGAATTTAAAATGTCCTTTTTTGTATAATGAACACTCCACGGACAAAAATTCAGCTTTCAGTCATACCTGCCTAAAGACAGTACCTCAGGGCCTTTCATTTCCAATTTTCCCATGTGGATGGTCACTGTTCTGTAAAATACATTCATATCTTGTCATATAAGTTTTACTGATAGCCTTCATCGATTTCTGTTCCCTCTGCCGAAGATTCCACTCTTCCTTGTGCGATTAAAAAATCCCCAAAATTCACTCTCTGCCCCTGACTTGCTTACTCTTCATGGACTAATGATAAGAAAATCTTGTCACTGATTACATTAGAATTATATTTTTAAACTATTAAACAAATGATGAAATTATTCTAGATTATCATTAATCTTCAATAGCATCTTAAAATTTCTATTAATACACTGTTTCTACAATTTTTTACGTTTTTCAGCAAATTTCATACATATGGAGAACGTTTCTCCTGTAAAATGTGATTTCCCGCAAAATCTCTAGCTGCTGCTTTTGTGGACTTCAGGAAAGCCTTTGTTGACCACACTGTTGTCATAAACAATGCCAACAGTCTGGATCTCCTTCACAGTCTGACGGTGTGGCTCGCCGACTTCGTTCGGGGGGGCCGTCGCCATGCACTACTGTTATCAGTAATAATAATGATAAATAATAATAATAATAATAATAATAATAATAATAATAATAATAATAATAATAATAATAATAACATAAAGGAGACAAAGTGTGGATAAACTAGTGACAAAAAAAATGTCCTCTAATCCTCCAATGTGTTGTTGTGGTACATTGCACTATTTCATTTACATAATTGCATTGAGCATTCTATATGTAAAAGAGCAATTTGGCGAGGGAAAAAAATAACCTTTCCTGATTTATGATAGCCGCAATAAGACATGTACCAGCACAATATACAAACGCACATTTCGTCATGTAGGTCGACATTATTTTCGAGATTACATCGGGTGTCGCGGAAAAAAAAAAAAATATTCCAAATAATATGCTAATTCAAGAATTGCTAAAGAGAAGCATTGGAAATGCGTAAAAATAATTATTAAATTAGAATTAGAATTATTAAAGCGGATACCTAAACAGACCAATGGCAGGGAGTGACCTTGTAACAAACGTGCTGAGGACCTGCCGGACCAGAGTGCGCACACGCACGGACGCACGCACGCACGCACGCACACACACACACACACACACACACACACACACACACACACACACACACACACACACACACACACACACTCGTAGGATGCTTATTTGTTGGGTGTACTTATGACTGCAGAAAATGTTATGTTCTTATGTACGTATTTATAAACCTCCCAATGGCAATGTTTTTTTCTTTTTTTAGATCTTGTATGAAATTCTTGCTATTGCACATGGTAAAAAAATTCTTTGTATTATCATTATTACTGTTAATTATGCTTTTGATGATTCCAACTTAAATTTCCTAGAATATCAAATCCGCTATGTCTTGGATTTCAGTAATTTAATGCTTTATTTTCTTTTCTCTTTTCCACATTACAATCAAAACCTACGAGAATTACACACACAACTACTACATTAGTTGATCAAGTTTGGGCATTAAATATTGAAATGAATTTTAAAAACTGTATTATGCAAACAGACATCACCGATCACTATCCAGTTTTCTCTTTTCAAGTCTTGCCATCGAAGGCAAAATCAGCCACAATATACTAACAAAAGACTAATCACACACACTGCACTAAATAGCTTTGCTGGTGATTATGCATTGGTGAGCTGGACTGATGTAATGCACTTAATTTGTCCTAATGATACTTATAACATATTTCTCATAAACTTGCCGACCTATAAAAAAGAAAAAAAAAAAAAACGAATCCCAGAAAGAATTATTAAAAAAAATAATAATAATAATATAAACAAATAAATAAAAAAATAAAAGGCGGGGGGAAATGTATCCATATATTACACCAGCTTCAAGAACAAGCATTAAAGAAGAACACCGATTAGAGACTATTTTGTAAATGTCCCTAACATTCCAGAAAGTATACATAAAATATAGAATCACGCTCACAACAGTTGTGAAGGCCGCTAAAAGTAATTATTAAAAAAAAAATAATAATAAATAAATAAATAAAAGGCAATAAAATAAATCCAAAACATCAGTGGAAATCAATTCTCCACTTGATGAAAATACAAGCACATTCAATATACGTACAATAGAGTTAGTGCTCTCTTGCTCAAATATTTCAAATAAATTTAACTTCTAAATGTAACTTCTTAGTTACAACTTAACGATTGAGAGTAATCACTTCAAATATACAAATAATTCCTTATGTGCTCTACATACCTGTCTCCTGCAACTCCCTCTGAAATAGAAAGAAAAAATCTTATTTACAGGCACTTAAAACCAGTACACCTGGATATGGTGACGTTTCACTAAAAATATTAAAGAATGGTCCAGCTTTACGGTAAATGTCAATCAATCACATACCTAATCTTTCATTAAAAATGGGAATTTTTCCTGACAGACTAAGAGAAACTAAAATAATTCACATCCAAAGTCAGGTAGTAAAAGTAATGACAATAGTTACTGTCTCATTTCAATATAGCTAGCTTTTAAGTAAATATCTGAAATAGTTATTACAACCCGTCTGTTGAATTATTGTGGAAAAAATTGCTTGTTTTCTAGATTTCAACATAATTTTAGGGCTAATCATTCTACAGAATCAGCAATAATGCATTTCACTAACACTGTCAGTGTCAACGAGGAATTGGGGAAAAAAAAATGTCGTCTGGATATTCCTTGATCTCTTCAAGGCTTTTGACATTTTAAACCATCGCATGTAACTTGATAAACTAACACTGTTTTTGGGAAACAGGGTACATTCCATCTCTTTTACTGCTAAGTATGTTTATTCAAAACTATAAGCACAGAAATACCACAGGGATCAATTTTAGGACTATTACCTTTTCCTATTTACAGAAATAATGTTACAAATATTAGCACTTAAGTACACTTTACATGCTGATAATACCAACATATTAGATGAGGAGATACTCAGTTTACACAGAAATTTAAATATAGGACTGGATACAGTAAATAAATGGGTAAAAGCAAATAAGTTAAAACTTAATATTTTCAAAACAAATCATATCCTTTTTCACCCAGACTCATTCTTCTGACGATCTCCTGCCACCATTATTATATTACAAGGTAAAATTATCAAAGTGGTGTCCCACGTAAAATTTCTTGGTGCGTACATAGGTAGAAATCTAGATTGGAACTATCACATAAATGATGTTTATTGTAAATCATCCAGGATGTGTGGCATATTTTATAAAGTACATAATCACCTTACAATTGCAGTAATTTTTAGTATTTATTTTAAACTGTATTACACTCACTTTGCTTACTAGCATTCTTGTCTCCCTCAATATAGATGGCAGAATAATTTTATCGAGCAAATCTAAATATTTCCCTGCACGCTGCGAGTCCGGGGAATCGTCGATAAACATAACGGGGCGATCCTGGGTTTAACAGTTTAACAGTTTATTAAGAGAAATATGAGTACATTGAAGATATGAGTGTGCAAACATGATATTACAATTAATGACTTTACTTTTCAATTCACATCACACACTCACGCAGCGGGGAAGAAAAGTTATGAAAAAATAGAAATACAATGGAATATTAAAGTGTCCGGGCCATCCAGACGGCTGTTCCTCATTTGCCGTCCGTCCACTCACTTCATCCGAGAGACAATCTGCGTCCCTATGAATGATGCAACAGGAAGCCCATACAGCGAACAGGTAATATCTTCAGAAGGTCAACACAGAGGTTCCACAGACAGGCAAGTCGTAAAGCTGTTTGTATGATAATGAGGACAACTTTGCTCCATGTGATTCACTGCAGACTGTCAGGCTCAGGATCACAAGTCCGACGCCAGTGAGTCCCTCTTCGAAGTGTGTCGAATGTCTATCTGTCTGTTTACTAATACACTCATCTGCCTATCTGTTTGTGATTGTAAACACGCGTACACACATAAAAAAATAAATAAATAAATAAAATAAAATGAATAAATATAAAAGTAAATAAATTAAATAAAACAAATAAATACATTAGATAGAAAAAAAAATCAAATAAAACCGTGCACTATGCAGGTGTTTGTTTGCACGATTCTTTTTTCTTACGCAAATTCGGTTTAACACGACTTGAAATGCATCAAATTTAATTGAATTTACAGGATGTTTTAACTGTAACACTGCCTGCTTATTTTCCCAGTACATACATAAATATTTAGGCAATCTTTTCCTCATTGGGTTCATATGATAAAAAATAATAATATGCTCAGCAGTTATTCTTCCACCAATGGTTACCGCAGCTATCTTTTAGATAAGGTTTTTGTGTAATATCTTCTCTGATAACTATACTTCAAAAACAACTGACAAACAACTCAAGTACTCATACATCATGTTATTACATTATAAAGCCATTGAAGGTATTATTGAAAGATTAGACAAATTTGTGGATGGGGATGATAGATGGAAATATGTACAGTGACAATGTGTCATACAAGGACTGCCAAGCCCTGATGGATATATATATATATATATATATATATATATATATATATATATATATATATATATATATATATATATATATATATATATATATATATATATATATATATATATACATATATATATATATATATATATATATATATATATATATATATATATATATATATATATATATATATATATATATATATATATATATATATCCATCAGGGCTTGGCAGTCCTTGTATGACACATGAATACCTTCAATGGCTTTATAATGTAATAACATGATGTATGAGTACTTGAGTTGTTTGTCAGTTGTTTTTGAAGTATAGTTATCAGAGAAGATATTACACAAAAACCTTATCTAAAAGATAGCTGCGGTAACCATTGGTGGAAGAATAACTGCTGAGCATATTATTATTTTTTATCATATGAACCCAATGAGGAAAAGATTGCCTAAATATTTATGTATGTACTGGGCAAATAAGCAGGCAGTGTTACAGTTAAAACATCCTGTAAATTCAATTAAATTTGATGCATTTCAAGTCGTGTTAAACCGAATTTGCGTAAGAAAAAAGAATCGTGCAAACAAACACCTGCATAGTGCACGGTTTTATTTGATTTTTTTTTTCTATCTAATGTATTTATTTGTTTTATTTAATTTATTTACTTTTATATTTATTCATTTAATTTATTTATTTTATATTTATTCATTTTATTTATATTTATTATATATATATATATATATATATATATATATATATATATATATATATATATATATATATATATATATATATATATATATATATATATATATATATATATATATATATATATATATATATATATATATATATATATATATATATATATATATATATATATATATATATATATATATATCTAATGTATTTATTTGTTTTATATTTATATTTTTATATTTATTCATTTTTATTTTATTTATTTATTTATTTGTTTGTACGCGTGTTAATTTATTTACATATTTATTCATTTTATATATATATATATATATATATATATATATATATATATATATATATATATATATATATATATATATATATATATATATATATATATATATATATATATATATATATATATATATATATATATATATATATATATATATATATATATATATATATATATATATATATATATATATATATATATATATATATATATATATATATATATATATATATATATATATATATATATATATATATATATATATATATATATATATATATATATATATATATATATATATATATATATATATATATATATATATATATATATATATATATATCTGAAAAGTACTTTTGTGTTCTTTCAGTGTCGTTTGGTCACAGTATTGCTGGCTCCTGGATCTCATCTATTTCGTAAGGTTTGTTGTTGGAGAGTACAAAATGAATTATCGTTAACTGAACGGTGAAATTACGAGCAGAAGTAAGAGCTCATATTCTTCCCTTATCGTTAGTAAAAAACATTCCTGCCCGTCTTCTGCTTGCTCTACTCTCCACTGAGTGCGGTGTGTTCATTGCGTACGTATACACCGCCCCCGCCTTCCTCACCCTAGCTTTGCTTCCCACATACTCACAGTGCCCCTCCTTACAGTGCACGCTCCATGATTCTTGCCCTATTGGGAAAACGTCGAGAATTTTGAAGAATGGAAATGGATTGCAGGAAAGCCATCATATTGGAAACTTTTCTTCCGAGCAGACCACATTCAAGAGGATGGTGCCGTCAATGCCCAGGCGCGTGGTTCCTGCCGTCCTAAAAAGATCAGGCAGGTTACGGAGCATTTCTTTTTCTCCGGAAGTCCTAGAAAAGGAGAATCTTTGTTGTGGAAGCCTTCATTGCTTCCACCAAATTGAATACGTGGTTGCTCCTGAAGATAATGAACGTCTACGTACATGTATATACTGTAATGGACTCTGCTTCTAGGTTTCTTAGCATTATATTTCTTCCGCATGTCTATAATCATAATACAGTATACCTAAAACTCAAGGGATGACTTGGAATTCGCTATCAACCAAGATATTACCTAATCAGGTATCAACAGCTTAATTAAATTAATGTCTTCGTTATTTAAGGACTCTATCTGCGACACCATGTCCCATCTCATCTCAGAGGAACACTAAATTTCGCTACTAAACCACTGCACTTATTTTTAGCGCGAATGATACCATGTTCTCTTTTTCACATTTGCTTCAACAATGGAATGTATAATTTCACCTTCACTGTATATTCATTCATCAACCGTCACCGGTGGTACATCATTTTTTAAGTGATACGTCTCCAAGAGGACTGAACAATTCATTACGTTCCATTGTTAAACACTTACATGCAAGTTAACCACGGAAAGTGTAATCATTTTAAATCCCTGTCAGCACTACAGAGGTGATCTGTCTCGCAGATGCCTTCAACACTTCATGTGGCGTGAAGGCTTCTCCTTAATCATCAATTTAAATACGTCTTAAACACACACACACACACACACACACACACACACACACACACACACACACACACGATCTTCTATGACGAAACTGATATAATTTTGTTCCTTCTGATGCACAACAGCTGCACAACTCAAGGAGGAGGAAGTATTGCGTGTTTCGAAAATTTACATAGATATTGTGTTGCACCAGTATTCCGGCAAATGGTCCGGAGGCAAGGAATGAGTGAGTCAAATGTCCCTGAGCAGAAGTTGACTTGTATATCTGAGTCTTTCCTCCCGTGAGTTTGGAAAGAAAACAGAGGTTCTCTTCCGCCCAAGAAACAAACAGGAAAACAAAGCAACGCCTCTCTTCTCCAAGGACTTCCTAACCTGTTTTACAGACGGGTGTGCTTTTTGTTTCTTTTGATTTTCCAGCAACTTGATCCTTGAGTTTGTCTGCCTGATTCTCTCTCTCTCTCTCTCTCTCTCTCTCTCTCTCTCTCTCTCTCTCTCTCTCTCTCTCTCTCTCTCTCTCTCTCTCTCTCTCCATAAACGCTGCATTGTCACATTTAACGTTTCGCGATGATGCTTAAATTCAAAACATGTGTGAAAGTGAAATGCAAAATAATAAATGATAATTAAGGTTATGATAAAAAAAAAAATCACAAAATATGCATTAAAAGATGTATGAACATAAGAAGTATGAACCATCAAAATCACTTATGCTACCACCAGAGCCAGAACCAAAACTCCCACCTCCACCACACCACCACCATTTTCAAAAAAAACTACAATAAATAGAACCATGTCCACGACAACATCAAAACCATAACCAAAATAACCGCAATCACTAGAACTCCAACAACTACAACCGTCACCACCATTACCATCGCCATCCACATACATAAAAAGACAATAATTTCCCGCAAAATAAAAGGAAAAAACTCCCGAATAGAATTACAATAAAGGTAAATCCTGCCGTTATTCGTTGATCCAAAGGGATGAATGAGGTGATTTGTAGAAGCGCACTGACTGACTGACGCAAATCTTGTGATCCTTAGAAGACACGAGGGAGGAAGCACGTAAGGTTGAGCGAGTGAGTGAGTGAGTGATTGGGTGACTTGAGTAAAGCAGGGACGGACAGATGAATGGATGGATTGGGGAGAGAGAGAGAGAGAGAGAGAGAGAGAGAGAGAGAGAGAGAGAGAGAGAGAGAGAGAGAGAGAGAGAGAGAGAGAGAGAGAGAGAGAGAGAGAGAGAGATAGGAAAGCAATGGATAACACACATTTACTAATAAAAATACTCATGAACCATCCCTGAGAGAGAGAGAGAGAGAGAGAGAGAGAGAGAGAGAGAGAGAGAGAGAGAGAGAGAGAGAGAGAGAGAGAGAGAGAGAGAGAGAGAGAGAGAGAGAGATTGATATTAGGTTGATATTAGGAACAAAAATGGAGAATCGGGAAACAGGTTTAGTAACGTTGGGTTTACTGGAAGACAGACGTAGGTGAGAGATAACTGCCAACACAGAGATGGAAATCAACTAGAATAAAGAGCAAGATATTGTGACGAATAATGGAGGGAAAGGGAGAAAATGGATCCAATACAAAGACGGATAAGCGAGATGGAATAGTAAGACAATCGTTAACACCGGAGCTCAAGTTCTCTCTCTCTCTCTCTCTCTCTCTCTCTCTCTCTCTCTCTCTCTCTCTCTCTCTCTCTCTCTCTCTCTCTCTCTCAGGGATGGTTCATGAGTATTTTTATTAGTAAATGTGTGTTATCCATTGCTTTCCTATCTCTCTCTCTCTCTCTCTCTCTCTCTCTCTCTCTCTCTCTCTCTCTCTCTCTCTCTCTCTCTCTCTCTCTCTCTCTCTCTCTCTCTCTCTCTCTCTCTCTCTCTCTCTCTCTCTCTCTCCCCAATCCATCCATTCATCTGTCCGTCCCTGCTTTACTCTGTGTGTGTGTGTGTGTGTGTGTGTGTGTGTGTGTGTGTGTGTGTGTGTGTGTGTCCAAAATATCAGGACGTTACTTCTTTTCCAGTGTCCCTCAGGAAATTCTCTTTCCCGCGCTGATTTTAGAGTTCATTAAAGCCTTCCTTTCTCTCTCAATTTTGTTCTTTGTCTGTCTCCTACAGTATATTGTCTCTCACTGTATCTATCTGTATTTTTCTTTTGCTTGTCTGTCTTCCTGTCTGTCTTCTGTTTTTCTTTTTGTAAGATCCTTTTCACGCACAAATGTCATGCTGTGTGTGTGTGTGTGTGTGTGTGTGTGTGTGTGTGTGTTGCACACATATAAATTCCTCTGATTATTTTTCTTTATATATATATATATATATATATATATATATATATATATATATATATATATATATATATATATATATATATATATATTTTTTTTTTTTTTTTTTTTTTTTTTTTTGTAGTAAGGAAGCTATTCACAGGCTACAGTATCTTATACAGACAGTATCTAATGCTCCTTGCCCTCCTCTCACACACAATAAACGTCAATAAAATAGCAAGGTAGACTTTACGAGTGCAAGGAATGAAAGAGTAACTACAACGGTTCACTCATGCATCAGTAAATTAGACAGAATATGGATGAATGTTAAAGGAGAGCAATGCATGACAGGGCTATTGTATTCGAAGGGAACGAGGCATGAAAATAGGAAGTTTATACATACACACATGTTTCATATATATACACAAATGAAATATATATATATATATATATATATATATATATATATATATATATATATATATATATATATATATATATATATATATATATATATATATATGTATAGTACATATGTATATACACAGGGAGAGGGTTGAACGATGTCCATGTCCATTAATCTTTTGAAATGTATTACTTTTATAATTCTGCCTGGAATAGTTATGGACATATTCTACCTCTCACAAAAATTGTGATATCTTATCTTCCTCAATTTTTATTCATTTTTCATTCATTTATTTAGGTTAGAATTTAAATAGTATTATCATTCTCTCTCTCTCTCTCTCTCTCTCTCTCTCTCTCTCTCTCTCTCTCTCTCTCTCTCTCTCTCTCTCTCTCTCTCTCTCTCCCCTTCCTTTGCAATGGTGCAGTCATTACAGCCCAACCACACGCCCGCCACCCACATCATCTCCCGATATTTTTGACGACCTCTCCGCCAGTCACGTTACCAGATTTAGTCTTGCGCGATCAAAACTCGACGGCTAGAATGTTCCTGCAAATGCAACTAAATTACACGAAGTCTGAACAAGACCTTAAAATAAAGAAATGAATGAAAAATAAAGACGGACAGACAGACAGACATAAAGAAAGAAAGAAAAAAAGGGGACAAATAAGTAAATAAAATGAAATTATGGAAGTCTTTGTTTAAGTCGGGTAAGAGTATGCAGGTAGAACTGTGTTATATTTTCAGAAAACAAATCTATTTTAGCAAAAGCAAAAAGTTTAACAATCTTACACACACACACACACACACACACACACACACACACACACACACACACACACACACACACACACACACCTGTTTCATCAATAAAATTTCAATCTCATCCAGAAGTTAAAACCAAAAGACACATTAACGTAAAGATGATTCTAAAGTCTAAACGGTTGTAAAAGTTTTTTAAAAAGTATGGTTAGGAGAAGCATGCCTCGCGAGACACTTTATTTACAGGCGAGGACCCAAAGGCTGTATTCTCAAAGATTCTTAAATAAAGGGACTGTGCTTAGCACGAAAGTTATGCTTAGTTTCGTGCGTAAGTCCCCAAACCGTGCTTAAGCTTAGCACAAAAGTTAAGCACGGTCCGGGGCGTGCTTAACTTTTACAATTAAGATGGTCGACCGCCAAGGAGCCTGAACACCTCACCTCAACAATTATCGGCGCCGTAAGGATGTTCTTGATGACCTAAGTGACTCTGAACTATTGAAAATATATAAATTAGATCGCCAGGAGTGTTATTTGTGTCAAATTTGGCGGAGATGCCTTGGAGAGTCCTACAGGAAGGAGTGATACACAGAGGTAATAATTACACTGCATTATTTAGCCAATGGGATGACGCAGCTCTGCATCAGTGATGACCTTGGCCCATCCTGTGTCCCGTTCTTGGCGTGCGTCTCATTTGCCTTCTTGGTAACAAAGGAGTATGCAGCTTTTTTTGTGCTGCCGGGGTGAGTGAAGGGCAACGTTAACTCTTCAGGCTGCTTCTTTCCTCAATGCTAACTGGACGAGGAGGGAGTCTTGCCATCGGTCCAGCTGGGTTTCTTCTATTGGCAATTTCGGCCTTAGGGGTCATTATCTCCTCCATACTGAAGGAAAAGGATAGGAAGGGATTGAAGTTGCTGATCGGGAGACTCGCGGCCCCGGCTGGCTCAAAGTCGTAAACACCGAGACAAATTACTCAGACCTTACGCGGGATCTAATTTAAATATAAAAAGACCGATATCATGTGCTCATATATTTTCAGTATCGAAGATAGGTTATTACTTTGTTATTTATTCTAAAAATGTAAAAAATAAAAAATAAATAAAAAATAAAAACACCGCAACTAATATCACGAAATTAATAAGTGTGAGATTTTACTGTTTTGCACTGTCACCATTTCATGCTGCACTGGTCCTGTGCTTTAACTTTGAAACTTATCCCAGATTTAAACACGATCTGAAGATAAGCACAACGTTAAGCAGAATTCTAAGCATAATTTTAAGAATATTTGTTAATACGGCCAGTAATCGGGATAGGGCAAGAAATAACGGGTTCAAGCTTGATAAAGTTAGATTTAAAAAGAAACTGATTATCAATACAGAGACTGAAGAATGGAATGAATTCATAAATCAAGTTATTAGCACCGAATAGATATGGAGCTTTAAGATCAGACAAATTTATGGATGGAATTATGGGTAAATTGGTAAATATGTTTCATACAGGACCGACACGTGTAAGCCTGACACCACCTTGTAGCTTGACTTATCAAATATAGAGTGTGTGTGTGTGTGTGTGTGTGTGTGTGTGTGTGTGTGTGTGTGTGTGTGTGTGTGTGTGTGTGTGTGTGTGTGTGTGTGTGTGTGTGTGTGGCGCAACAAAGCAGGTGTCTTCCTCCTCCTCTTCTTCCTTTGTACCTGCTTCTTTTCGAACTTCCTTCCCTTTCTCCTCTTCCCTCTGTCACTTATCTCACTTCCTATGGACGCTCCCTTCGATCCGATTCCGTTGGGTTCGTTATTTTATGATTTCCTATCCCCTCGCCTTTCCCTTGCCCTTGTCTCACGCTCGCCCTATTTCTCCTTCTTTTCCCTCATCACTGTCGCCGTTAATATACAATCTTCTCACACGCAGCTCTCAGGTCTCACCTTTCTAATTTAAGAACAAAGATTGGACCAAAAAAGACGAAAGAAAGAGGAGACCATTGTTCCTTTCTCAAGTATGTTCAGCGGCTCTCTCTCTCTCTCTCTCTCTCTCTCTCTCTCTCTCTCTCTCTCTCTCTCTCTCTCTCTCTCTCTCTCTCTTCTCTCTCTCTCTCTCTCTCTTGATACGGTGATCCCCTTGGGTAACATAGCAGTAACTAACGATCTGAAATAGTTCGCAGTTATCCAGCTACTACTTCACGCCTTTTCTATTCCTTTAAACGTATGTGACTGTCCACAGAGCCCCCTGAATCGTGTCTGGTCACTGCACCAAACCTGAGAGTAATTTTGAAAAGCTACGATACAAAACTAAAACATCTCGTATTAAAACAAACATGGTGAAGATAACGGTTGTGGTTACATAAGATCTCGCTCCGGGACAGGTTATTGGATGACGAGAGCATTAAAGCTGACGCGCAAGAAGTTTCTACCCTGACAGTATGTGCTTCTCATCATTTGTTGTTATTTTGAAAAACTGTGACGAGCTTCCTTCCCTTTGTAAACAATAACCATGGTAAAGTGGTAGTTTAGTGACATCAGTATCATAACAAAAAGTGAATACAAATAACATTGTTCATGAAAAACGTAGACTGTGGAAATAATTTTCAAGATACTACCATACATTTACTCGATTATGATCCTTTTTCTGGGTTAACTGCTGTAGAAATCTATCACTGTAGAACATGGGTGTCAAAAATTAAACTAGAAATTTATCATTGCCGAACATGAGTGTCAAGGATTAAACTAGATGGCAATCAGCAGCTATATGTATTTCGGTCAATGCCTGACAGGAACTAAAATTTTGGCGGCAATTCCCGTGGAGAAGAAAAGCATCATAGATCCTCACAGCATCATCATTCACGTCAAAATTTAATCGGTTGCTTCTTAGCCTAAGGCCAATCATCTAACAAAGTATCATTGAAGTCCAATTATGACAGGCGGAGCAACAAATAGGACGAAAGCAAACGGTTAGTGAAAATAACTATCTGGTTCTCAAAAACCTAACAGCAGAATAACACAATCAAAGCACATCAATCCTCCCGACATGTCACGCCAAACGGTGTTTGGAGAATAAGAACAATGATGTTGACAAGATTTTGGAATAGAACAAAGATATGAATCTAATGTGAATCGTAAAAATATAGAGTGGGTAATCAATTATAGGAACATTTTCGAGTAGAAAGAGTAGTCTAGCTAATGAATGTGTAATGTTCATCTACTAAACCCGGGTAGTCACGCAAACAAAACACTAAAACCTAACTCCACCGTGCAACGATAACGTCAGTTTGGACGGAATCTACTAACGAAACTGCATAACATTCTAAAGGACATTTTGCGTTTGGGTTCGCTCCTGTCCGGCAAATGATGTGTTTTAGCGAGTAACATCAGAGGTGGGGTTGCACGTCAGCATTTCCACTCCTTAAATGCATCATCGCACACCAACGTCTTTTTAACTGCCATGATTGTTTCCGTGTCTGTACCAAGCTCCATGGTCTATATTCGGAACAGGAGAGAAAAAAAAATATATACAGTCATGGCAAGAACAATGGTTATAGGATTTTGCCGACATGCTAGTGACTTTATTTATTACAAACTGGCAACTACCACTGCCACCCGACAACTGTTTGTGTTGGCTCTCGGGGAGTAAAAAAAAATGGATTGCATTCTATGAAGCCGCCATTCAACGAAGGTACAAAGTGAAACCGAGAAAACATTAT
>NC_087171.1:9760766-9783266 GCF_035594125.1 Scylla paramamosain | reverse complement strand
CAGTCTAGAACTTTGTTTTTCTTTAAGTTACTGCGTGAATGGTGTGTTCCTTACAGTGACGTTTAAATTTTCTTAGGAAGGAACATTTTCACCAAATATGTTTTGGTGAATCTTCATATTAGCTGCTGTTCTCCGTAAAGAGTGAAGCTTGATTTTAAACATGATAAAATGTATTAAAGTACCATGATCTGACAATCTACTGGCTACAGATGTACTGCACGAGACCACTTACTCTTTAAACAGAGGTCACGGTGTTCTTAGGATAAACAAATCAGTGTCATCCCGAACAAACTATTAAAATGGAAGAAATATCTGCAAGAACAAGTTCCCTTTTCATAGAATATATGTTTTCAGTGATATTAGTTTAATCTAATGAGGGGAAATCTGGAGATTTTATACAGTTTGCTGAAGGGTAAACAATAATAATAGATTTAAAGATAAAGTTTAATATTGATATACGTCATCAATGTATGCATTCATAATGAAAAAAAAAATCTCTTGATCTTATGTCTGACTTAAATTTTACGCTTAAATGATCTTCAGTAATTCTAAATATGGTAAACGGTGTTACTGCAAGAATCATGCAAAACACAGTAGCATCAGCAGCACGTAATGGAGTTGTGATCCTATGCCTTTCACCTCGATTAATTCTTTCCTTTACGTCCTTTAAGTATAATCCGGAATGCAGAACTACGAAACTATGAAATATATTTGTCTTCCTTCCAACATTTTTTTCTCAAAATATGTCCGCGGTAAAGCTGATATTTGGGGTAAAATGTTCATTCTCTGAGCTACCTCTGTCGTAACTTTAGCACTGCTACAAAAACAGTGCTCGATTCATTCGATTCGATTACATGAAGCATCAGTGACTAACAATGTAACTGTAGTGCGGTAAAGTATTTTGAGGAAAAAAAAAAAAAATTGTGTCCAAGTTATTGTTCAAGATGTGTGGGAGTAAGGATGCAGTTGCAGTGATTAACCAATCTAAAAAACAAATGTTAATGGAAGTTTTGAGAGGCAATATTTCATATTTTTGTGTTCCTGATACTAATTACCGCCCGTGAGACATGTGAAAATAAACTATACTTGTTATTTTTCGTTGTTCACACGAGAAAAATTCGTTTGCGAAAAAACAAACAAAAAGACTACAAGCATCTAGCAAACTCCGCATAAAGTTCACGAACATCGTTGGCAAACAGTTTGGAAAACAGTTTTCACACTGTATATACAAACAGTTCGCAGTCTGTGTTTGCCATCAGCTTCCTGGCACACTAGGCTGAAAACAAACACGGAAATATCGACTGATTATACATAACATGCGATATTTGTCAGTGACAGCGCAATAGGCGGTAATCAGAGAAATTTGTAATTTTACGGTACATTTTCCTAGCATTTCAAATTTGTTGGTGCTTTCCTTTATCAGCTAATAGTGAGACTGTAATGGGGACCGACCAGTGATCAAGATTTTAGTGGGCGCCTCAGGTTAACTGAGCCGTCCTTGGGCCATCAGCACCTCAGAGGCGGCGCCGATCAGCACCAGACCTTGGCTGACCGCCATCTCAGCAACACCCCCCCTACTCTCTCTCTCTCTCTCTCTCTCTCTCTCTCTCTCTCTCTCTCTCTCTCTCTCTCTCTCTCTCTCTCTCTCTCTCTTTGCTCTTTTTTTTTTTTTTGCAATTATCATCACATTCATCTTTTTCTTTATTACCAATATTTGCATCTTTGCCCTACAATGCTAAAAGATTGGTTAACTGATGGACCGCGACATTATGTCGCCATAACGTCCAGATATCTTTATGAGAGAGAGAGAGAGAGAGAGAGAGAGAGAGAGAGAGAGAGAGAGAGAGAGAGAGAGAGAGAGAGAGAGAGAGATTGAACATGCATACAAATTGACAAACATACAAAACCCCAGGCCAGCGCGCGCGCTATATATATATATCTATATATATATATATATATATATATATATATATATATATATATATATATATATAATATATATATATATATATATATATATATATATATATATATATACACACACACACACACACACACACACACACACACACACACACACACACACACACACAAAGTAGCTCGGGAAGCACTGCGCGAAGAAAGACTAATATACGAGTATACTGAGAGAAAAAAAAAAAATATCAGTAGATGGTGCGGGGATGATGGCTGATTGCATTTACTCCGCTCGCTGAGCCCATGGCTGCTTCTGTTCGCGACACACCCTCCTTCCAACCGACCCCATCCCGTCCTATCCCAGACACATTGTCACCTCCAGCCCTCACTGTTTCCCTAGCCCGCTTACCCAGACACCAGTTTACCCCACCCAGCCCAGGCTAACCCAGCCCTGGCCAGCCACACCCTACCACCGCACGGCGGCTGCACACTTCTCGTATGTTGCTTCCCCCCTGCACATCTTGCCTCCGTCTAGCGCTGGCCCAGGCACACACACACTCCTCTCTGCGCCACACCCTGCCAGCCGCCAGCGTTCACCACCGCCTTTAAGAATAGGAATGGCGGTCGCGGAAGTCCCCATGGAATCACTGAAAGGAAAAACTGTAATCCAGGGAATGACAATGCGACGCCAAGCATTGCCCAGGCGGATTTTGATGAAGACCCTAATGGAAAGGCGGGATTCTGGCGCGGATCTTGTGTCTGTCTTGGGGGATCAAAGGGGAAACAATTTACTAAGTGGAGAGGCTTCTAGGCTTTTCCTCGGCTCTGGAAAGACAGCCAAGGAAGACCCTCGGGAAGGCTGTGGTCAATGTGAGCTTTTTCCGACGAATAAGATTTTATATAATGGCAAGAATCAGACCGCTAGCCCCTCCTGCCCCTGAGACGTCTATTAGCTGGAGGGGAAAAAAGTGTTTAACTGATGGCTGGGACTGCGTGTGTCTGTGCACATATCTGCGCGAGTGGTAAAACGGAAAGTTTTAATGGCATAAATTATTCTATATATGCCACGTTCTCCACCTCCGAAGATTTGTGTTGAAATTACATCCTTTAGGTCACGCCAAGCCCGTCCCCGTATAATTCCAACACGTGCCACTACCCCTCTCTTTCACAGGCCCATTATATACCTACGTTCTATTGTCCCTGTCTGCCGCACTCCCATCATCGCCATACCAACCTTATCCCCACACACTCCAATATGCCTCTCACAATCCTCACTACCAACACCTATCGACCTCCACCATCACTTTCTGCTACATTCCCAACACTCCCACCTACAACCAAACTTACCTCCCAACTCCCATCTGCCCCAATCAGCCATCACCGCTAATTCCAATTACTCCCCACAGTTTCTACCCAGCACACGAACATCCTTGTCCCATCTCCCCTGCCCATCCGACATCCTCTCCTCCCCGCAATCCGCCAGTGTTGGTCTCGAGAATGGCGTGAGGGTTTGAAATATCTTAAGCCCATATTCTATTAAAGATAAACTCACAATTTTTAAACATTTAATTTCCTGACGGCAGTAAAGATGGTCCTTTCACTTCCCTGCGGGTGTGAAATGCAAAATAGTTCAGCCAACATTCCATTCCTCCTCAAGGCATAAAACTTCTGTCCAAATTACAATTTCAAAGTTTTGAATGCTAAATAAAGAATGAAGTTTCATATTCATCATTCACGAGGCCCGACGTCAGCAGACAGTAAGTACTTGTCTTCCCTCGATGTATGATGATCCTGCTAATTACTACTTAGAATGTGTGTGTGTGTGTGTGTGTGTGTGTGTGTGTGTGTGTGTGTGTGTGTGTGTGTGTGTGTGTGTGTGTGTGTGTGTGTGTGTGTGTGTGTGTGTGTAGAGAAAGAGGAATTACGTGGCTAATAAAAATGGCATAATTATGCTTAACTTATCTTAACGCTCCATAAGGAATTTTTAATTATCACTACTAAATGTATAGATGTATTATTTACATTATCCATATCAGTGGATAGTATATTATTCCTGGACTTTGCTGGAGAGATGCGTGTAAACCCAAGGTAACCCAGCACCGGCTTCGATTTACTCTATATGGCTTGAGATCTTTATACCTGATGCTCACTTGAAGAGTTACTCGTAGTAGACAGTGGCTGGCGGCGCGTGGCGGCTGACTCAATACACCACAAGACGAACATGCCCACGTTAAATAGGAATTACCCTACTCGTTTGGTTTGGTAACAACTTGACCTTTTCCTGACTTCTAATCCTTCTGCTTATGCTGTCACCCTCTCTTCTCCGTTGGGCTCCTCCGATCACAATCTCATATCTGTACCTTGTCCTATCGCTCCAATCCTTCTCAGGATCCCCCTAAGCGAAGGTGCCTCTGGCGTTTTGCCACTGCTAGCTGGGGAGACCTGAGGAGGTATTTTGCAGATTTTCCTTGGAATGACTACTGCTTTCGTGTCAGAGACCCGTCTTTGTATGCCGAGAGCATAACAGAGGTGATAGTGTCTGGCATGGAGGCGTACATTCCTCACTCTTTTTCTCGACGTAAACCTTCCAAACCTTTGTTTAATACAGCTTGTTCTCGTGCTATACATGGCAGATAGGTGGCCCACAAAAGGTATTTAAGCCTTCCATCACCAGAATCTCATGCACTTTATATTTCTGCCCGGAACCATGCCAAATCTGTTCTCCAACTAGCCAAAAACTCCTTCATTAACAGAAAGTGTCAAAATCTTTCAAGATCTAACTCCGCTCGTGACTTCTGGCATCTAGCCAAAAATATCTCCAATAACTTTGCTTCTTCTTTCCCTCCTTTATTTCAACCAGATGGCACCACTGCTATCACATCTATTTCTAAAGCTGAACTCTTCGCTCAAACCTTTGCTAAAAACTCTACCTTGGACGATTCTGGGCTTGTTTCTCCCTCTCATCCATCCTCTGACTATTTCATTCTACCTATTAAAATTCTTCGCAATGACGTTTTCCATGCCCTCGCTGGCCTAAATCCTCGGAAGGATTATGGACCTGATGGGGTCCCTCCTATTATTCTCCGAAACTGTGCTTGCGTGCTTGCACCTTGACTAGTCAAACTCTTTCATCTCTCTCTATCAACATCTATCTTTTCTTCTTGCTGGATGTTTGCCTACATTCAGCCTGTTTTTAAAAAGGGTGACCGTTCTAATCCCTCAAACTACCGTTCTATTGCTTTAATTTCCTGCTTATCTAAAGTTTTTTAATCTATCCTCAACAAGAAGATTTTTAAACATCTATCACTTCACAACCTTCTATCTGATCGCCAGTATGGGTTCCGTCAAGGCCGCTCTACTGGTGATCTGGCTTTCCTTACTGAGTCTTGGTCATCCTCTTTTAGAGATTTTGGTGAAACTTTTGCTGTTGCCTTGGATATATCAAAAGCTTTTGATAGAGTCTGGCACAAAGCTTTGATTTCCAAACTACCCTCCTATGGCTTCTATCCTTCTCTCTGTACCTTCATCTCAAGTTTCCTTTCTGATCGGTCTATCGCTGCTGTGGTAGACAGTCACTGTTCTTCTCCTAAATCTATTAACAGTGGTGTCCTCAGGGTTCTGTCCTGTCTCTCACTATTTTCTTATTATTCATCAATGACCTTCTAAACAAAACTTCTTGTCCTATCCATTCCTACGCTGATGATACCACCCTGCACTTTTCCACGTCTTTTCGTAGACGCCCAACCCTTCAGGAAGTAAACATTTCACGCAGGGAAGCCACAGAACGCCTGACTTCTGATCTTTCTAAAATTTCTGATTGGGGCAGAGCAAACTTGGTATTGTTCATTGCCTCAAAAACTCAATTACTCCATCTATCAACTCGACACAAACTTCCAGACAACTATCCCCTCTTCTTCAATGACACTCAACTGTCTCCCTCTTCTACAATGAAAATCCTCGGTCTGTCCTTTACTTATAATCTGAACTGGAAACTTCACATCTCATCTCTAGCTGAAACAGCTTCTATGAAGTTAGGTGTTCTGAGACGTCTCCGCCAGTTTTCTCACCACCCCAGCTGCTAACTCTATACAAGGGCCTTATCCGTCCATGTATGGAGTATGCTTCACATGTCTGGGGGTTCCACTCATACTGCTCTTCTAGACAGGGTGGAATCAAAAGTTTATCGTCTCATCAACTCCTCTCCTCTAACTGACTGTTTTCAGCCTCTCTCTTATCGCTGCAATGTTGCATCTCTAGCTGTTAACGCCATTTTCATGCTAACTGCTCTTCTGATCTTGCTAACTGCATGCCTCCCCTCCTCCCACGGCCTTGTTGCACAAGACTTTCTTCTTTCTCTCACCCCTATTCTGTCCATCTCTCTAATGCAAGAGTTAACCAGTATTCTCAATCATTCATCCCTTTCTGGTAAACTCTGGAACTCCCTGCCTGCTTCTGTATTTCCACCTTCCTATGACTTGAAATCCGTCAAGAGGGAGGTTTCAAGACACTTATCCTTTAAGTTTTGACTACCGCTTTGGGCCCTTTTCTGGGACTAGTATCTCAGTGGGCTTTTTTTTTATTTTATTTTTTATTGGATTTTTGTTGCCCTCGGCCAGTGTCCCTCCTACATAAAAAAAGAAAAAAATGTATGTTCAAACTGTATGTAATATCTATGGCAATAAACATCGTCACTTGTATCTGAATACACAAATACACACAAACACTTTCCTAGCTAGTTCAATGGCAACATTTTGACGGCACCAACAGGCTGGAGTTCGCGCTCTTCATAAATCGCACGGATTTTCACTGATGACTGAGCAGATATTGTCCTTCTCTACACGATGGTGTGTGTTGTGTGAAGGGAAGCTATTTGTTTACCTATTCATTCATTTTTATTCATTCATTTATTTATTTTGCAGGTATTTAAGCTCCCGGTGACGCGTAATAATGAGCAGTATCTTGTGTGGCAGGATGGTCGTGCGCGTCCTCAAATTATGTATTATTTTTGAGTCATCATCGGTGTTGTACTGAGAGAAGACAGGCAATGGCTTATTATTTCTGTCTTTACTCTTCTGTTGTCCCTGCCATTCATAATTCCTTTCATATCTAACCATCACGAGAGACAATTCGTGTATTCATTAATCGAATAGCATGAAGACACCATTCACTTTCATTCAGTTTTTTAAGATGTGCGATAACCTCCCCCTCCCCCAAAGGCCGGCGCCACTCCTAGAGTGGAGAGTCCTTTTAAAATAGTTACCTGTTTAGCTTTATGTATCCCTGACCATCCAGTTTCTGCTTCACTGTTCTATCCTTGTCCTCATCAAAACTAATACTTCTTTTTTTTCCTACTGAAGCGTAAGAGTACTACCTTCTGAGTACCTTTGCACAGGTCTTAGTGTTGTACTTATCCTCGCCACCGTGCAGAAGTAACTGATTTATACCTTTTAAAATTGCAGTTTTCTTTTTTTTATTGATATTCATTTGTGAAGCATGAGTAACCAGGAGAATGTGGTTGACGAACACTTTATCCCCCATGCCGTTCACTCAGCTTTGACTATTGATTACATGAGGGAAGATTGGTCTACACATAAATCATCTACAGGGCACCTTGATTCCACTGCTGATACAATTATGAAACTATAGAATTGATAATGATTTAATGTTTCCGTGTTTCTACAACTTTAGTCACTGCCTCAGATGCAGAGTGCGAGGAGCACAACCCTTTGCAGGCCTACCGTGCCACGCAATGCTGCTCCACATCCGCTACCTTTACCAAACATCATGACGCTACGGTTATCAGTATTATTAAATCGTCTTCATCTTCTTCATCTTCGTCTTCTTCTTCTTCTTCTTCTATTATTATTATTATTATTATTATTATTATCATTATTATCATTAGTAAAACTATTATTACTATAACCATTATTATCATTATATTATATATTATATATTGTCATTATTATCATTATTATTGCTATCATAAGTTATAAAAAATCCCGTCACCATCAATAAAACAACTCCACCATCATCACCGCCATCACCACCACAAACACCACCCTCACCACCACCACCAGGACCAACACAACCACCACCATCATCATCAGCATTATCAACTTCATCAACTTAACAGCAACAACAACAACAACAACAACAACTTAACAACATCAACAGCAATTTAACAACAACAACAACAACAACAACAACAACAACAACAACAATTACGTCGCCTTCAATTACATCACTCCAGGAATTTCCAATCGAGTGTCGAGCAGCCTTATTTTATCTGTAGCACCATAATTTTTACACGGCCGTCACGGAGGAGAGAGTCCCCGGCTGACAAATGAGAGTTTTTCGAAAAATGCATTAGTGATGTTCCCGGCGGCTCTTTGGGGAGTCCGGGAAGCATTAGTCATCCGGTTCCTGCGCATTGTTGGCTCGGAAGGTTCCCAGGCCGGCGAGGATTGTGTCTAGGGGCTGAGCAGGAGGGCTCGTAAAGCTTTCGTCCTCCCCTCCATCGCTACCACCGCCTCCACTCTCATCCTTACCCGATGTTCAATCTCCGCTATCCATCGATAAATATGAATCATGATGCTTCACTTTCCCGAGGTGTTCACGCATAAAGTGAGGCTCTCCTTGCCACGTGTCCATGTCAAGTATTCCGGCCATTTGAGGAAACTGTCGAGCAGTTCGAGTGGTTAGTCTCACCTCAAAGGATTATTAAATGAAGGTGCATTCATGGTCGACTATCTCGGTTCAACATTCTACCTTAAGTGTGTCCTCACCCCGAGGAGCTCATCCACTTAAAATCCCCGTCGCCACTCTCTCATGGCGAACAACGTAAAAGCTTTTGCCTTTTATTTTAACACAGGCTTAAAAACAAAGTAAAAAGCGAGTGTTGTTGCATATGGGGGAATGGGGCGAAGCTACACCGCGTGAACCTCATCTCGCCACCCTCAGGTATGCGCACCGCACCTTCACCGCATATAAAATAAAGAAAGGAGAAAAATCAATAACGTGAACCTGATTTGAGTTCATGCACTCTAGAAAATTTCCCTTCGCACACTCACCCTCTCCGTGTGCTGGACGGGGGCTCTCCTTTCCCCTCCCACCAACTGAACACGTACATGCACGCACGCACGCACGCACGCACGCGCACGCACACACACACACACACACACACACACACACACACACACACACACACACACACACACACACGAAATAGCACAAAATACAATAAGAAGAATTAGCAACAGTGAGAGAGAGAGAGAGAGAGAGAGAGAGAGAGAGAGAGAGAGAGAGAGAGAGAGAGAGAGAGAGAGAGAGAGAGAGGTGCTTACTCAAATTTTGATAAAGAAAACTGACACGATTTACCTCCTTAGCGCGTTATTATTTTTTTCCTTCTTTCCTTCTTCCATCACTAGTGACCCTTATTCCTCCCTCCCTCCTTTCCTCACTTTTTCTTACACGCTCCACTTCCTCTTGTCATACATTTCTCCTTTTCTCTCTCTCTCTCCCTCTCTCTCTCTCTCTCTCTCTCTCTCTCTCTCTCTCTCTCTCTCTCTCTCTCTCTCTCCCCCTCAACCGTTTCTCTCTCGAACAGCCTCTCCCTCCTTCTCTCTCCACTTTCTCACCCTTATGACAAACCAACCACTCAGAAGAAGAAGAAGAAGAAGAAGAAGAAGAAGAAGAAGAAGAAGAAGAAGAAGAAGAAGAAGAAGAAGAAGAAGAAGAAGAAGAAGAAGAAGAAGAAGAAGAAGAAGAAGAAGAAGAAGAAGAAGAAGAAGAAGAAGAAGAAGAAGAAGAAGAAGAAGAAGAAGAAGAAGAAGAAGAAGAAGAAGAAGAAGAAGAAGAAGTAGAAGAAGAAGAAGAAGAAGAAGAAGAAGAAGAAGAAGAAGAAGAAGAAGAAGAAGAAGAAGAAGAAGAAGAAGAAGAAGAAAAAGAAGAAACACTACCACCACCACCAACAACAACAACGGGATGATGATGAAGAGGAAGAAAATAGGAAGAGGGAAAAGGGAGAAGAGGAGCACAACGACCTCTAAACCTCTCTCTTACCCCTTTAAGGATGACCTCACTGAGAGGCCACCATCTTTACGATCCCCAGTGGCTCATAACCAGCCAGGAATACCTTTCTTACTAACCCCCCCACCCACCTCTCTCTCTCTCTCTCTCTCTCTCTCTCTCTCTCTCTCTCTCTCTCTCTCTCTCTCTCTTTTCCCCTGGGTCTTGTCTCATAAGTATCAAATTTACAGTTCTTTCTTAAGATCTCGTGTGTGTGTGTGTGTGTGTGTGTGTGTGTGTGTGTGTGTGTGTGTGTGTGTGTGTGTGTGTGTGTGTGTGTGTGTGTGTGTGTGTGTGTCGTTTCTTGTTTACGTGTCCCTGGCAATGCTCCCGTATTTTTAGGTGCACGCTGCGGGTAGCAATGAGGTAAAGATAATGTGACGCTAACATACACAACATGCATCAACGTCCACTGTATGTTTTAACGTTGACGTGAGAAATTAAGCTATATATATATATATATATATATATATATATATATATATATATATATATATATATATATATATATATATATATATATATATATATATATATATATATATATATATATATATATATATATTTATTTATTTATTTATTTATTATTTTTTTTTCTTTTCTTTCTTTTTTTCAATGTTGTCTTTCTCAACCCTCGGCGGTGACCTAAAATCTCTGGTGCAACAGTTATACAACAAAACAGATTTCCAGATGTGCCTGTACAAAGAGTCCCACCATTGTCCTTACTGACCACAAACAGGCAAAATCTGAAATACGAGTCCCGAGAGAAAGTCTTCTCATCCTGAGAAGTTAGTGGCGCGTTTGGTAAGCTTTCTATTTATCACTGCATTGAGAGTTATAAATATGCTAGTCCCCACACTCTGCATGCATATATATATATATATATATAGAGAGAGAGAGAGAGAGAGAGAGAGAGAGAGAGAGAGAGAGAGAGAGAGAGAGAGAGAGAGAGAGAGAGAGAGAGAGAGAGAGAGAGAGAGAGAGAGAGAGAGAGAGAGAGAGAGAGAGAGAGAGAGAGAGAGAGAGAGAGAATGTAGAAAAACACAGCCAATAAGAGAAGAAAAACCGGTTGATCGACACATCTAACCTGAGGAAGCAGAAAAGAAACAAAAGACCCTTTCAGGTCGTCAGAATTTCTTCAAGCCTGTGAAATTAATACTACCTAAACTGTTTAAGGAAATTTTATGAGATTTATATACTTTATAGGCTGGTATCTTGTCTTACCGGCTCGTAATATCTTAATAGCTTCTAAGAACTAGCCAAGATTTCATATTCACTATGTATCAGGAGTGTGGCCTATATGTACGACGAGCTTCACTGACAATAAAAAAATAAATAAATAAAATAAAATAATAATAATAATAATAATAATGATAATAATGATAATAATAATAATAATAATAATAATAATAATAATAATAATAATAATAATAATAATAATAATAATAATAATTCATATGAAGACACCTTTATTTTGGTATTGGAGTAATTTCACCTGCATAAAAATCACTACGAAAGATGTACAGTACTTGTTGGTAGTTGAAAAGGTTAACGAGGATGGAATGTTCATCAGATATATAAGACAAGAAGCCGTGATTTTAATGTTCAGTGGCCACAATGTCCGTACAGCCGTTGTGATTGTATCCAAAGATATGAAACAGGAAGTTGATGATCATCCTTACTATTATTCTCATCTGAGGCGCTGAGCTTCCAATCCCTTGATACAGTAATCTCGACAGACAAGTTTTCAGATTAATCAGGTCCATTCAAGATGTGAAAATACTGAATGTACCAAAAGCCCATTAAGTTAACTACAAAAAAAGTATATCCTTGAATAAACATAACACAGCCTCTGCAGCCTACTTGAAGTTTCCTGAGAGGTACCGTTATCTATTTATTTTATGTTTTTATTTAATTATTGTTAGGAGTATTCGAGAGGAGTCGTTTTCCCTTAAAATATAATTCAAAGAAGAACCTGAAAGGGCACTGCTGCATGTACGTATTGGTATACCTACTGTGTCCTGCCTGTGTGTCATCACGTGACTCAACCTGTGCCTCTGGAGTTGGCAGGTGATTTATATTTTGTCGGTCTTAATCGTTATACCTAATACGCTAGCTTGATATAACCTGTATATTACTACCATGGCAGCCTTCTACCGACACAAATAATTGTTCGTATTATGACAAAAAAAAAAGTAACATATCCTAAACCTGACTGAAGATTTCACAGGAATACATTCTTGTGAGAAGTTTTTATTTTCTCCTGTGTCACTGATTACGTGTTCCACGTTCTACGTATCTATAAATTTGTTTGAAATTTATTTCCCATTATTCTCACCAGTCTTCAAAACAAATCACATGTCCAAAGAGAGCGAGAGACCAACTTCTTCCTACTACTCAATTCGCTTTCCAGTCTAGGAATAGTCAACGCCCCAGAGAGATGACAGCTTTTTCAAACTCAGGATTCCTGTGCAGGTAGACGTTCTTGTCAAACTGTTTATTAACTGGACTGCTAAACTATAAACTAATTTGGTTGTGCTGCCGCAGCAAGGTCACAGGACGCTAGCCAAGATTACCATAGAGAGCTCTCACCCACTTAACTACTAGACACTAAAGCAGGGTATGATCGAACTCATTTTTCAGCCTCGAGTCGAAAGATTCCGAGTTCCATCCTGTACTGCAGTGTTCAATCACTTCCAAGTGCATGCACCCTTCCGGGAACTTTTGAGAAATTATGCACCTTACTGCCTAGAATGACAAATAAAAAAAAAATAAATAAATGAATAAATGAACAAATAAGTAAATAATAATAATAATAATAATAATAATAATAATAATAATAATAATAATAATAATAACAATAATAATAATAATAATAATGATAACAATAACAACAAATAAATAAATAAATAAATAAATAAATAAATAAATAAAATAAAATAAATATATAAATACATAAACAAATAAATAAAAATTTCACCTTTTTCTTTAGTTTTAAGATAAAAAATGTATGAGAAAAAAAATATTAGCCCTCTATCTTAAATATAGAAAATAGCTACTTCGTCCTAAATAATTGTTATATAGGCACTCTTTCACACTCCGACACTGCGATTAAATTATATATCATTCCTCTTCCTTGCAGGCAACGTTGCTCCTAACATGTGCTAAAACTTCTACTGTAATTCATCATAACGCCCTAATATCTATATTCATCAGTATAATTACTTTTCCTTTAAATTTTCTGCCGTAAATTTATCCTTGGACACACACACACACACACACACACACACACAATGAGAGAGAGAGAGAGAGAGAGAGAGAGAGAGAGAGAGAGAGAGAGAGAGAGAGAGAGAGAGAGAGAGAGAGAGAGAGAGAGAGAGAGAGAGAGAAGTTTCACCGATGCATAATATGGTGCTACACAATTTAACCCTAAAAATATGAATAAAACAAGGTAAATTTGCAGTTTCAACCAATACTACTCCCCTTGACCCCTCCCCATAACCTACTGGGACCCCACCCCAATAAGGTAAACTAACCTAACATTTTGTAACTTAACTGAGGGAGATTCGTCCACCCCCTGGACAGGTTAGGTAAACTAACCTAACATTTTACAGCCTCTTAACCGGGGGTGCTTCGCCCACCCCCACCCCCGAGGTAAACTTGTTATTAATTTCACAGGGTAAAATGGGACTAGAAATGCTCCAAACACTGTGACGTAGTTATACGTTACGTACGGTGTATTGGTTGAAACACCAATAAATCCAAAAAGAATTTATGTACCTTACAGCTGGAATGGCCACGCGCCGGTCACTGAAGGAAACAGACTGTGGACATGACGCCCACCAGCGGCTATCAGTTCCACCGCCCGCTGGATCTTCATAGGAATGTTTGCACCACTACGTCGTAGAATCAACAATCGCAACATAATAATAATAATAATAATAATAATAATAATAGCACATAATCACGTAGGATCTGAACGTAATCCCAGGCCACCTGACGCAGCGATACCAACGCTCACAGTAAGGCCTAAACAATGAGTCTCTTTGTTCGTTCTCAAGGTTCACTGCTTCGATTCTTGCTCATACCACTGCTTTAAGAAAATTTCTAGGCCATTATATTCTATGAAATATCTACAATATTTTTTTGGGGGGTTTATATAAAGAAAGGATGTACTGTTATATGAGACATATGATGGAATTACAGGCCCGTGAAAAGTGTATTTCAGCTAGACTTAAAGGTTACCCGCGCTGACTCGAATACTTGAACTAAACCGTACGTTGCCATGTTCGCCAAGACACATCAGTTCAAGGTCGACAGTGACGACGTGTAAACACAATAACGGTATATAGTGAAGAGGGTATTTGCGTATAAATAATCAATATTTCAGTGTTCATGGGTGCAGGAGCAGGAGACTGTGTAGTATCTGCTGGAAACATCGGGCAATCAACTGACACTTAGACATCAAGCCACACGACTCGGAACAGCGCTCACAAAACTAAGGGAACAAGTAGTCACAGAAAAGAACGAAAAATGTGGTGTGTGAAAGATGTCTGATCTGCAAGGGAAGGGACTGACCATGTTATCAATAAATGAGCAAAGTAACACAAAATTGCTGTACGGAGACACGACAATGACACCATCAGTGACGTGAGGAAAAAGCCGCTGTGGCGATCCGTAACAGATGTAGTCGAAAGAACAAGAACAAAGAGAAACAATCGAGTCCTTCTTTGGTCCTGTTCGGTGCAGTGACGGTCATAGTCGGTCAGTAAGTGCACCAGCTAACAACACTAACACATCTTCACATCTCTCGGAAAGATTGCTAAAAAACATGTTTGATTCAAAGATGGCGGAAGGCAATAATTAGTAAGATGAGTCAAGAGCGGTGAGGAATGGAGGAGGAGGACACGCGAACATGAACACACTGCCATTGACTGATTCTCAGTCACTGATTGATCTATGTACAGTACTTCGTGCGGCAAACAAACGAAGCATCTCAGAGGAAAATCTTACTTAATTGCAACTTACCGCATTATACAAGTATAAATAATCTTACAGAATGAATAATGAAAAAATAATTTTCGCGTTTTTCAAAACAAGATGGGGATACGTTGACTGACAGTGGGAGTGTTACCGTATTCGTTTGGTTTCGGTCGCAATGTAGAACGTGTGGATTTTGTGTTGCAAAGAAATAAAGGTTAAAGACCACTGCCTCACGCCCATGCATTTCTTAATAGCACTTACTAAAACTCCATCTTTTCAGTTATCTCAAAAGCATAGAGAGTTCCTGTTGTGGATCACTGACGCGCCACCCCTGTCCCTCCCCAACATAGGCAGCATGAGCGAGATTTATACCGCAGTTCTCTGGCCTTTCATCCCCTCCTGGTCCTTTGTGTCTTTCTGGCTTCTTGAATTCTCCTTAAAATCATGTTCTCTTTGATAAGATTATTAAGGTACCAACTTCAAAATTAAGCAACAGTCCGCTACTCATAAGCTAGATTACTTCCTTTCCTCAGATCAAGATGTGTGTGTGTGTGTGTGTGTGTGTGTGTGTGTGTGTGTGTGTGGGCGAGGTGACTGACTTCAATGCTTTTTCTTTCCCCTTCCGTTCTTGCTAACTGTATTGCGACTGGTTCGTTACAAAGTTTCCACCACGAGCTCTCACAAATTACCTGCCTCTCCTCTGCCTGTTTTTCTTAGCTCCGTGCCAAAACTACACACGTGAGCACAATTTGTTTCCGCTTCCCCTCGGACGCCTGTGTCGATCCTCAAAAAGCGGGTTCCAAAATTCAGCGTGTACTCGTATCATATTCGTCTTCTTCGATTAGATTAATTTGCCATAACAATCACCTGTGTGACTTGTTTCTTCAGCTCTTAACAAATTTTACTATCGGGTCCGTTCTTTAAGTTTCGTGTCGTGTATCAGATAACTCAGCTTTTTGCAAATATATTCTATCTTCTGAAACGTGTTATTTTTTTTTCTCCATTGAATAGTTATAGTGCAGTTGAACAAGAATCTCAATTCAGCGAAGCAGCCCCGTCTAGGTTTACGCAAATGAATATAGATTTTTCCCTAATCGGATTTCCGTTCCATGACGCACGGAATCACAACTACATCCACTCCCTGCTCCGAATATACAATGAGCAGGATCACTGATGGAGGGAGTTTGCCAGGCACGGACTGTATTAATGGGGAACTGCTTCATTCTTGAAAAATGCTTTCTCTCTCTCTCTCTCTCTCTCTCTCTCTCTCTCTCTCTCTCTCTCTCTCTCTCTCTCTCTCTCTCTCTCTCTCTCTCTCTCTCTCTCTCTCTCTCTCTCTCTCTCTCTCTCTCTCTGAATTTATCCGCATACTCTAAAAGATAACGTGAATGTAACTGCTCAAAAACTGGACGTGTCAGTACACGAGTGAGAATTTTGCACCTTGAAGAAGGTACAGTTAAAGACTAAGGTGCCCCTTCACTACCGTGTGAGAGAATGATCACTAATCAACACCGCCACTAACACCCGTGCTGCCATCACCACCACCTCCGCCATCACACCTATCACTAACATATGAAATATAAACAAAATGGACCTATTAACAGGGTTTTCTTTATCTTTGTGTTTAGAGATTTGAGGAACAGATACTAATTTGTGATACATAAAGCTGATAAAAACCAAGCTATTAGCACTTGTGTAATTTTTGTATTTTACAGGCTAAGGATATAGATAGTTTCTCCTCGTGAAGATCCATTGATCCCTCTTATTATGACACGGATAAAACCTGCTCGGCTTTCTCTTACACTTAGCGATGCGCAGAAGGGGACAAGACTAGCCCTTCCTTAAGGCCGCAGCACAGGGAAGCGAAGCACTATAACCACATCAGTGACAATCCATTCGAGGGGCGAGGTTCTTCCCCTCTTGTCATTAAGCTTCTTAATGCACTATTTGGTAAAAAGTGGGAGAAAACATCTTCCAGAGCCCGCCCTCCCTCATGAGCGGGTCACGCGTCTTGTTGAAGTGGATTAAAGTTAGTGCTACAATGTGGGCTGCGGCCCTGCTCCCTCCCTTGTTTGCCCGACTAATGCAACTTAAATGCGGACCCTAGAAAGCGAGAGAGAGAGAGAGAGAGAGAGAGAGAGAGAGAGAGAGAGAGAGAGAGAGAGAGAGATAAACAGGATGTATATGTGTATGTATAGTATTATTAATTGACAAGAACGGAATCAATGTCACGAAGGTATTCCTGGATTTTTTCTTTCGAAAAATTTCCTTCAATACGATATAACAAAAAGGGGAATCTTAAAGGATGCAAGTAAAACTCACTGTATCTATGAATGTCGGTGTGGAAGGTGGAGGTGCGGCCCGAGGAGGGAAGCGGGCATGCAAGGCGTGATGGTTCGGGAGAAGGAGGGGGTGCAGGACCTATATTTCACGATGAAAAAGTAAAATAACACATGAATGAAAGTCACCATAGGATAACGTTTATGCAGTGAGCCTTAAGACGCGTCCGCCTCCATGGTGGTGCCGGCGCTGCCTCGCCTCTCGGAAGGATGGACCCTACATGTGCACTGCTGCTCTATTTATTTAAGGAAAGTCTCACAGACAGTGTTTATGAGATCCACATTGTAGAGGACAATTCTGTAAGTTTTATACTATGATTAGTGTATAAAATTATAAAAGTTACTTTGATGCCATCTCCTGCGTATTTCAAATATAAATTAACATTATATATATATATATATATATATATATATATATATATATATATATATATATATATATATATATATATATATATATATATATATATATATGTGTGTGTGTGTGTGTGTGTGTGTGTGTGTGTGTGTGTATGTCACATCTACGCAACGATAGTTAACATCATCAATAAAAGCTTGCATGGATTTTCGATCACGAATAATTTCATCGTAAACCATATTCGTCTTATTCATTTTAAATTTTTCCTCCGTGTGTTGCTGGATCTCACATGATGTTTCTGCGCACGGAATGACAGTGGCAGGCCCCGTAACACGGAAGCTTTCTCCTCCCATCACAACAACTGTATAGACGAGAGCACTCCAGCCGCTGCCTTGCTCCACCCAAGCAAGGCAGGGATGCGTGATCCTCAAAGTCTCCATGGAATTCCGCCTGAACATCCCGGACCTGGAGAACCTGGCGACCCTTTAGTTAAGCCCGAGGTGCAGCATAACCTGATTTGTCGACTTCATGTTGACTCGCACGACCTGTCTGCCGTCCCTGCCAGCGGCCCTGGCGCCAGGCAAGCCAAAAGAGAGGGAAGGGGAAGGGACGGCCATGGACAGTGTGTCTGTTGTTGAGTTACAGCTGCGCTTTCAGCTTTGTCCTCTCTTCATACACACACACACACACACACACACACACACACACACACACACACACACACATACAAACTCAGAAATAAATATGTTGTCCGTAACAGCTAAAAAATAAGGCGAAGTAAAAGATCTGAACACTTTGCGCTGAATAGAAGTTTGAAAATAAATGGCATAACATACTGTCTGTTTTTCCTTCTGTCAGTCTATCTGTCGTACACTTCGTAACTGTTTGACGTACAGCCCAATTTACCTCCAAGTACGATCAGCGTTTGGGTCAAGTTAGGAGTTAATTGTATTTTCATATTTTAATTGCAGTTACTAAAGCACCGTGTATCATACCCCCTCGTCTTGCCGTCCCCTTGGCTGGATGTGACGGTGGTGATGCTGGTGAGGGAAGGATGATGGTGACACGATGAAGGGCGATGACAATGTGGATGATGACGATAACCCGATGATGATATATGCGGTGGTATGAATGACAAAGACCATACTGCTGATGAAGTCAATGACGATGTCAATAACACCGATAATGAAAGTGACGATAATAACAATGATTATGATAGTTATTTTAACTATCGTGACGGTCGCGATGACGACAGTGGCTCTCAGAAAGACGGTGGTGGTAACTATGATGATGTATAGAAACTAGATATTTTCTGTTGTTAACCAGTATAGTGACGAGGCGTTACCATTCAGCAAAGCTTTTTCCAGTGTTCCAACATAAAAGTTGTCAATTTTCCACACTTACTTTCTTCTAGCACTGTAAACAAGATGACTGTAACCACGTAATAGTTACCAGTTATCCACATTTATTTTAGTGTGACCAAGATATAACCACATAATTGCAGCCGCGGTGTTCCATGGCACACGGCAACACGCATCAGAAACCAAAGAAATGAACTGTTAGCTGTTCATTGCGTCAGCATCATAAAGACCACAAAGATCTCAACCACACACTTGCAGTCTCTCTCAAGGTTTATAAACTACAAAAAATTAGCTACAGTAACATTATTAGACTGACCGCAGGCACTTCAGAAACGCCATGCTGCTTCCCTCTGGGCTCCAGCACCAATTATATGTTTTATTATCCGTGGTCAAGCTTCCGGATCCCCATGCACTAACATACTGCTTTCCCACCATCCCTTAAGATATCTGTTCTCATTCACTCGACAAACCAAGAAGCCAAGGTAACCAAAAACAAAAATCAAGGCACAACACATTATGCGGCTTCCTGCGGCCTCATCACCGCCATCTCTTGATTTTGTTCTGCTACATCCACTGAAAGTCGTCAATATTCAAATCACAAATATTTCAGCCCTAAGTGTCCAGCTGCTGCCATCAGGTGTTGCTATGCCGAACATAGCCTGCGATGTATCAACGTGGTGCAGCAGCCTGTGTTTTGTGTCTACCTCCAGTCAACAGGGAACACAACTTTTATCACTTTACATATGTACTCGTACATTGCCATTCGCTCCAACTACCCAGTAACGGTAACAGTACGTATATGACTTGAATCAGAAATTAGATTAAACACAGTAACCTAATCATTTTAGGACCAACCATTTCACTTTTCAAGAGACTTAAAGAAAACTACATGTGCTACTTCCGGTGTGGCTGCGTCATATTCTCAGACGCTCAGCATTTCCTGACCTTAGGGATAACTGCATTTGAAGTTTTATTTCATCAACGTCATTCCATCTCAGTATATCAAATACCAAAGCACATCCGTGAAACCTAAATGTCACTCTCCTCACCTTGAACATTGCCAACCATTAGAGCGAACAGGATGAACCCAACAATTTCTCGCGACGCATCCTTCATATCACATATCATACTGTATAGACAGCTTACGTGTGTGCTATATTTGTTTGTATTACTAGGAGCGAAAAGTCTGTTTTACCTGTCTGTCTTACGTTTTAACACCAATGATACTCAATTTGCAGATGAAACTAACACCAATCAACGTGCAATGGTGGACAACTTACATTAAGAGTGTAAATTTCATATTTTGGCGCTCTATCAAAGGTTATCAGCATGACGATATGTTAAAGGATTACGTCTGTGCTGACTGGAAACGAGTAGTTTATTTATTTTTCATTTTTTATTTATTTTTTTTTTTACATTTCATATTTTGATGGGTCTCAAGAAGAGATTATGTTATCCCGAAATTTAACAAGAAAAAAAGGAATGCTACATATTCTGTGCGCCTACACTTTCCTCTACAGCATACCTGTCTGCAAAGGCAAGCCCTTCCTCCAAGTGTGTGTGTGTGTGTGTGTGTGTGTGTGTGTGTGTGTGTGTGTGTGTGTGTGTGTGTGTGTGTGTGTGTGTGTGTGTTTGTATATTTTATATATATATATATATATATATATATATATATATATATATATATATATATATATATATATATATATATATATATGTATGTATGTATGTATATAACGAGATAGAAACTTAATATTCTTATCAATGTAGATTTTGATAGCCAACAAATCTACATATAAAAAATATAGAGCACTGAATGGATGGTACTGGACATTCGCAAACCACCGAGATCTAGATTAAATCATTCTTGTCCTTGTCATAACATTTTAAGATATCAATAATTATTATAACGCTGAGATTTATGACCCTATGAATTCAATACACATCAGTGCCAATGTGCATGGAGGCAAATATACATACTCCTTCAGTGAAGGATACAAAGAGTGGTGTTAAAAGAAATGGGTTAGAGAGAGAGAGAGAAGCATTCGCGTACAGAAAATTTTCGAAAAAACTCATACCCATTTATAATTACTGGCGGTATTGAGTCTCTCTCTCTCTCTCTCTCTCTCTCTCTCTCTCTCTCTCTCTCTCTCTCTCTCTCTCTCTCTCTCTCTCTCTCTCTCTCTCTCTGCATCTCAATAACAACACACACACACACACACACACACACACACATATACACACGCAAACTCATCGCCGCAATGTTGCATCTCTTGCTATCTTCTACCGCTATTTTCATGCATGCCAACTCCTCTTCTGATCTTGCTAACTGCATGCCTCCCATCCTCCCGCGCCCTCGCTCCACAAGACTTCCTTCTTTTTCTCACCCCTATTCTGTCCACCTTGATAATTTAAGAATTAACTACTATGTTCAATCATTCATCCCTTTCTCTGGTAAACTCTGGAACTCCCTGCCTTCTGTATTTCCACCTTCCTGACTTGAACTCTTTCAAGAGGGAGGTTCCAAGACAATTATCATGTAATTTGTTACTACCGCTTTCGGCTCTGTTCGGGGACCGGCACCTCAATGGTCTTTTTTTTTTTTTGATACGGGACGCACCATTCTTCATCAGTGGCCGCACAGAGGTGGCGGTAAGGGTGAGACCAAGGATTTATGGAGGTCATATTGGGAATATTTGAAACCAGCCCATTAATCTTTTTACTACACCATGAATATTGTTGATGCTTCATTCACTTTGTCAGTTCACCTTTCTTCTCTTACCTTCGATTTTGTTATGTTTTAGAGTATTTGCGTCTTTACCACTTTATGGTACCGTGAGTTGAGGGTGTCTGATAGCGAACAGAAAACAGAACGACTTCTTTTAATTTCTTCAGCTTAACTCTCGGCTCTCATTAGTATCCTAAATTACAATATACAAATTACAATGTAAGCCCATGTACTCTTATATAATACAAAAACACTAAAAAGTAGGGAAGACTCATTTAATAATTAATATCCAACGTTCAAACCTCAGCGCTTGGATTCATGACCTCATGCAACAGACAGCCACCACTAATGATTTCCGACCTTTCTGCTGGAGAGAGAGAGAGAGAGAGAGAGAGAGAGAGAGAGAGAGAGAGAGAGAGAGAGAGAGAGAGAGAGAGAGAGTGTGTGCGTGTGTGTGGCGTTAAGTGCAGCATCGGTAAGTCAGATGTCTCGTGGATCATCTTCTATAAAATGTCTGGCATGGATAGTACAGTCGCCCTAACGAGAGTCTGTCTGTCTGCTGCATCACGTCAGGCTCCTCCTCGACAGACGGTAATGGTGCAAACAAACCAAGGGTGTAATGCATGGCTACCGCACCACGCCAATCTTTAGCTACTTTTTTTATATGTGACAAACCAAATAACTGTATCAGTATTTAGTAACATTGTGTCATCAAAACAAATTCATAACATTCCGCTATATAAACCAACA
>NC_087171.1:9743266-9755766 GCF_035594125.1 Scylla paramamosain | reverse complement strand
TCACTACCTGCCACACACACACACACACACACACACACACACACACATATACACACACACACACACACTTATATGATGGCGAAAGACTTTCCTTCATAAAGTATGAGTCAGAGGACAAAAGTATGAAAAACATACAGAACACAAATCTCTCTCTCTCTCTCTCTCTCTCTCTCTCTCTCTCTCTCTCTCTCTCTCTCTCTCTCTCTCTCTCTCTCTCTCTCTCTCTCTCTCTCTCTTATACAAGACATACGAGGCCTACAGTGAGGACTTTTAGCGCACTACAGTTAGCGAATATTTAATGAGGCGAGGAGCCGTGAGCACTGATGCGAGAAAATGACGATTAAAGTTGAGCGAAGTTTATGAAAAAAATTTAACAATTGGAGAATGATTTGAAGGCTTCGTTGGGTGAATACTGCACTCGTACCATGCCTCGAGTTATGAACAGTTGTAATGAATAGTGAAAATTTAAGAGAATGTGTAAAAAAGAAATACTTACAATAATGTCACCACAATATAAAGCACCACTGTGCACTATAGTGGAACTTTCTTAAGTAAGAAATGTGAAGCTGAGTGTCATGAAACAAAGTAAATAAATTAAATAAATTAAATAGTAAAACAGCAAATATTAAATCTCAAGGGCATCCTTTTGGGCTAAATAGATTCGTGTTTATGTAGAGACGCATGATAAATACAGTGTTCATTGATTGGTTGGTTGAAGTTTTGGCGCTAGGACCCGTACAATAAGAAAGAAGAAAAGACGGCGAGCTAGGAATGTACAAAGACACCTGCTGATACGGCTAAGTTACTCTAAGGGAGATACATCCGAAGGATTGCTGGTAACCTGCTGCTGACCCTCCGCGTGTCCCGTCTGCCCGTGTCCTTTCGTTGTCTCAGTAATACAGAACACAGCTGCAGCCTATAGGCTGAAAGGTAACCTTTCTTACTATTACCACTACAGTACATACACTACAAGTATGTACACATTCTTATCAATAAAATTATTTTCTTGGGTAGTGGCACAAAAGCTGCCTCGGAGTCCCCGCCCAGGAAGGGGACCATACATATCACCAGGCCAAACCTGGGGACATACGTATATGGATGTAGAGTGTCCTTTCATATAAGTATATCCTAATTGCCGCTAGAAACTTCTGCCCGATCGGCTGTTCACCACGGAGGGTGCTGTGAGACGCGCGCCTTACCTCTCTCCTAAAAATCAGCTTGTAACACTTTTCACACTCATAATAGTAACACTTCATGGACCAATATCAGAAAGTGGTAGGGTGTTCAGTGACAGGTGTTCAGTGTCTGGGATTCAGGAGAGGAGAACAAAGAGTTTGCACAGACTGGCTGATGGGTCAAGGTGGCCGCCGTGACAGCCTGCTCCTCGCTGTTTACTAGGCTCCTAACACGACTGTGTGCCTATTCTGTAATTACTGTGCCATAGAAGAACATTCCTGTATAAATATACTGTCAGGAACGAAGAAATATGTATATTTTCCTTCAATCGCTGGAAACAGGAAAGGATTAGTGAGAGGAGAGACAATGACTTCCGTTTGTCATCGAACAAATTTTTCATAGAAAATATCACTGTGTTCTAGCTTCTTCTGACTACATCAGTATGTCTTATTTCAATAATTCAGCCTCTGTCAAACTTCTTAAGTCACTTCAATGGAAGTGGAACAACGATAAATATTAGCATTCAACTTTGCAGACTTGCTGGCGCCACCAGCCTTCGGGTGGGGTAGCCGCCCGACGAGTTTTAATGAAGGTTCTACTATTTTTAATTATTTTTGCGTAAATGTCAACGACTTAAAATATGACGAAACGAAGAGACCGTTGATGGATGAAGACTAAGGACACGATTTAATCAGGCGATTTTTTGTGCATACAGGAGGCCATTCCCGAAAAGAAAATAGCAGAAGTGAGAGGGGAACCAATTTAGTTTATATCTTAGTGTTCTTCTTTTGAAATAGTTGAAGTCGTAGATAGAAAGAAATAGACAAACAGGGGGAGTGTTCTAGAATATATCAGCGAGAGGAATAAAAGAGTGAAGCTTCTGGTTAACTCTTAGCTTAATAATATATACAGAATAGGGATGAGTAGAAAATCTTGTACAAGAAAGTCGCGGAGGGAGCAACTTTGAAAGAGTAGTAACTAAGGAAACAACGACTGAAGATTGTAAGAAAAGCAGCACAGCTGGAGTAATTACGAGAATCATGACAGTCTGTTAGAAAAGAGAAATCGATGAAAGGAAAGGTTTATGACTATTCTGTTTATGAGGCCCGAGCGAGTTGAACCTCCCTCTATGTGAACCAGTATTTCATACAGAGACGGATAAGGGCTCTGTACAAGTAGCTGGAAGGAGGAAAAGTAATGACAGAGACAACACAGAACACCTCACTTAATAGCTAACTTCATAGAAGATATTTTAGCTAGAGAAGAGACTTGATATTTCTAGTCGAGATTTTTTGTGCAAGACAGTCAAATATGTTCAATATGGAGAGGGATGGATGAGTATTACTGAAAAGTGAGAATAGTTTTCTGGAAGGTTGTGCTGAGTGGGTAGATGAAGGTACTGTTTTTGTGAGGCACGGAAAAAAAAAATCCTACTCTGTTCTGAAATAATAGAAAAATCATAAGTTAGGCGTTCTGTAGCTTCTCCGCATGAACTGTTTAATTCCTGATGAGTTGCGTGTCTGGCAAATGACGCTGATAAGTACATGGTAAAGTCATCAGCGAAAAAAAAAAAATGTACGTATAGCACAAGAAGTTTGAGATCATTTATAATCCAGTAAAACGCCTGGAAGACAATTGACGACCGAAACTGTCAGTAATGAAGCAGTGAAAGCACCCCGCATATCGCGCACTTGGCTAGTATTCACATCACTCTAGCAAAACCTTTGCGAGAGCCGAATGGGCGTGCTGTATACGGTTGGATAGGAAATTTCATCCTGCGTTCAGTGGTATGTGTCCGGTCTTGCTGAAACAAACAAAAGTTGGTGAATATTGCAAAAAACTGACATTCGGTTTATAAAATCACATTTCTGACACCCTTCTAAATTTTGCAAGTTACATATTGACTTAAGCCAATAGAAGAGATAAAACCTATATCACATAAAACTGATAGAGTTGTGCTGTGATATGATGCAAATTTCGTTACGATCGGCCGCGCAGTTCAGGAGATATTACAGTTTGAATAGTGTTACGGTCGGGCAGGGCCGGGCCGCTCAAAATGAAACAACAACCTCCATAGATAACTTCGCTTTGCTCGTAATAATAGGAAAAAAATATGTAATAAGACAAAACCTTGTGGAACTCCACTGTTAATAGATTTAGAAGGACTGTGGCTGTCTATCACGGCAGCGATAGAACCGTCACAAAAGAAACTTGAGAGCAGAGAAATGGATAGAGACTGTATAAGTATAGGAAACTTAGAGATTAAAGATTTATGACAGACTCTATCAAAAGCTTTTCATATGTGTAAGGTAACAGGAAGGGAATCACCAAAGTCCGCAAGTGAGGATAACAAAGATTTAGAAAAGCTGGAAGATCGCCAGTGGACCATCTTTTGTGGATTCCATACTGATTTTCCAAGGATTGCTGTTGTCTTAGGTCTTCTCATTTAACAGACTTGTAATCCCAAAAGTACCTTCGCTTTGGTACGTCTACAGGCCGTGCTGGAGCGATAGGACAGTATGCAGAAGAAATAAGACTGTGACTGGAGAAGTTCAGTGGAGAGAAGAGTTTGCCAGGATAAGCTGAAGTGCTAGAGGTTTGGAAAAGGTCATGAGGTCATGCCTAGGCTGTAGACAGAATTTCGCCGATCGTCTAGTAGTCGAAGATCACCATCCCTGTCCCCAAGAGCGAGTGCATCAGTGGATGCCGCATGCATGAGCTTCCAAAGGTGCCCCTTTAAAAATCCTACATATGCATCAGTTAAGCCTCTAGAGACACGAAATACAGACAGTGTGTGTGTGTGTGTGTGTGTGTGTGTGTGTGTGTGTGTGTGTGTGTGTGTGTGTGTGTGTGTGTGTGTGTGTGTGTGTGTGTGTGTGTGTGAACACACGAAATGCATCCCTGTTAATAGGCGAGACATATGCTTTTACTAAAAGCAATCATATGTGAAGAAATAAACACGTTTTTATATTTCTAGCATAATCTACAATGCAACTGGATTATTTAAACACAAAAATTTAGATTCCACTTGAATTTAAAGGCTAGCGAAGTTGCAATGGAGAACTTTCGGGACTATGTACTCTCCGTGTAGGGGTAGATAGGGTAGGTGTTAGAACATCTTTAATGATCTTTCAACAATTTTAAAGTTCTCTGAATTTGTAAATTTTCCGAGAATAAAATTATGTTCAACTATGATGTGTTGCATTATACATCTCTTACGTATAACAGCATTAATTAATAGAATCATATACAAAAGGAAAAAAATAAGTTTACAAAATGTATGACGACTTCCACAGACGGCTTCTATACATTTTGATACTGCATACTGTATGAAACACTGGGTGCACCCAAAGTATACGCCAAGGAAATTAATGAGAGTAAAAATACAAATAGAAAACGACAGTTAGTTTTATGATAAAGGGAAATATGTATGGTATCTAGCATCTGCTTGAACTACAGTTTGTAAAGTCATATATTTTGTAATTTTTTTTTCTTCATGTATATGAGTCTAATAGTAATGTTATACCGAAGAGATGTTTAACGAAACACATCATAGTTGAGCATAGTTTTATTCTCGGAAAATTTACTAATACAGAGAACTTTTAAATTACTGAAAGACCATAGAGGATGTTCTATCACTTACGTAGCATGGCGCCCGACCCCGGAAGGTTACCCTTGTCAAAACCTGGTTTAATTTTTACTGCGTTTCGTGTGTGTGTGTGTGTGTGTGTGTGTGTGTGTGTGTGTGTGTGTTTATTAATTTCTTTATTCTATTTGCTTCTTTATTTATTTGCTTATCACGGCAGCTCAGTCCGTAGCGCGTCTGACTACAATGCAGGAAGTCTCAGGTTCGAATCCTGGTGACAAATGGGATTTTTCTAGGACGATTGCCCGCTCCTAGGTTCACCCAGCCTTAAATGGGTACCAGTTAGCAATGACTGGGAATGGAAAAGCGGTGGGGAAAGGAAATGGCCACCCTACTCAATATGCCGAGGCCAACGCTCGTAGAAGTACGGCACACCTTTACGGTTTTTTTTTTTAATTAACAATTTATCTACTCGTATTCAAGTGTGAAAGAAATTGGACAAAGGTACAAAAAAAATACACCGAATTACAGTTAAAGAGAGTGATATGGAGATTCCACAAGCCTACTGAAGGTCTATGCCTCAAGGAGTACAGTTAATATTGTTACGAAGAGATTCAATGGCAGGCATAATGTAGTTAGAGGAAGGAGACAACAAATAAATCCAGGCTCATCCAGTGTGGAGTCGTCACCAAAAGGCAGAGAGAGGTAGAGGGGATGGCAATGGAGTCATCTAAAGAAGAGATTCACAGAAATTGTTGGAGAAATAATGCAGTATGAGTATATCATATATCACATAATATGTATATTGCCTAGATAATTACGTTTTTCTTGTTGCATTACTATAATCAATAAATATTATTTTTGAACGTTAATATAACAAATAGTTATTTTAATCCAGCAGCAATGCAAAATATAACTTTATCATTTCCTCTTAACACAATATTACATTAAAACATGTGACTGTCCACACCTCGGATTATAAATACGTCAGGTGCATACACTCTCTTACTATTATTTATGTGGTTTACACTCTCGATATTGTTTTACAGGAATATTCAACCAAAGTTATACCATCTGTCTAGTACCATGACAGAACAGAGGGATTCGTAGCGTATCCCTGCGTACGGAGTAGAGGAACAGTGCTGCTCTTCGAAAAGAGAGAGAGAGAGAGAGAGAGAGAGAGAGAGAGAGAGAGAGAGAGAGAGAGAGAGAGAGAGAGAGAGAGAGAGAGAGAGAGAGAGAGATAGAGAGACTTATAATAATAGGCATTCGTCATGTACTGCAGCGAAATTTATTACTTTACTTAGAGACTCTGTGGCGGATTTGTCATTAAATAAGTTTGTCATCCGTGGTACTCCCCCCCATATCTCTCTCTCTCTCTCTCTCTCTCTCTCTCTCTCTCTCTCTCTCTCTCTCTCTCTCTCTCTCTCTCTCTCTCTCTCTCTCGTGCAGCAGATGGTCAAGATCGAGCTTTTTTTCTTCTTCATATTTCTTTGCGAGTTCATTAATCATGCACATTTAACAGTTCACCGTTTCTCACATTTCCCCAAAAGCATATTTAGTCACTACAGGGCCACGATCAATGAGATGCAATCAACAGCTTTTTAATGACTATTCTTCTGAAACACTGAGTAATGGATCAATAGCCACCCATGAAGAATGAGAGATATGATCCACACCAGTGAAATGGCTGGCATTAAACTTCTGGCGGAACATTTGACATACACGACACTGCACCATTTGAGCAGAGATGATTACATCGGAATCAGAATTTTTCGGACTTCATAACTGATTGATCTGCTCCTACACTATAGTATATGCCTCCCTCTATGGCTAATTTATAATTACTAGTCATTAAATATATATATATATATATATATATATATATATATATATATATATATATATATATATATATATATATATATATATATATATATATATATATATATATATATATAGAACAATGCCAGTTTCTAATTAAGAAGAGTCTCACATGTGGCTATCTCTCGAGCTGAATTTTAAGAATGCTTTTCAAATAGATACTGTCAATCTTTTCTGGTGTGTCTCTCATCCACGTCAACATTCATATTCCCTGTAAGAGGAGTAACATTTAACTGGTTGTAATTGAAGGTTGTACGCGGTTTGAACACATTTTAGTGAACAGGCACGTATTTTCATGGGAGTAACATTTATTACTTGCTTCTTGTCTGAGTTTTTTATTGTTTGCTTTTCCACACCTGTTTCATTTCAAAAGAAATTATTAAGACTATGCTTTAAGCAGGTAGCAATAAAGTGTTACGACTAAATTATGATGTTTTGTGCGTATTTTACCCTCGCACGGCACGACACACCAAAATCCTCAGTTGCCTGTAGTTATCAGCACCACTGCTACTACCCCAGATGCGACACTCATCAGTCCCATCAGTTCCAGGTCTCCCACCACACCATCCAGATCCCCTATTCTACTTTGCCTTCAGTGTTTATCGTAAGTGACTGGGGTAAATTACATGCTTCATCATAATGTTCTTACACACACACACACTTAATTCCTTAACTACTATTGATAATACGACATCGATTTTGAATAACACGATTCTACCGAAGAAAAACTAAGAAAAGGCACTTAAGATCTGAACAGTTCTATCATTCCTTTGTTGTAGGTGTCTTTCCTAATTATACTTTATAATTATACTTCCTAATTTAACTTCAATTTAACATTGATTTTAACTGAGCTTGAATAGTGGCTAGTTGTCAACAGGCTTACACACACACACACACACACACACACACACACACACAGTTGCGTAACGAGTGAGTTCCTCGTATTCTGAACTTCTAGCAGAGTTTCCTGAGCCTTCGTTAACTAAGTGATTACCCTTCCTGCTTCACAAGGTGCACGTCCGCGGCGCCGTCCTCAGGTGGAGCAGCAAGGCTACTTCAGCGTCCTGCGTTCTCTTCCCCCTCCCCCTCTACTCCCAGCCACTTGTCCGCTACGCCCTGGCTAAACGCATAGGCTATTCCCAGCCTCCCCTCCTCATCCTCTAGTTAATTACACTGGATTCATAGCCTTGTAGAGAATCACTATATTTGCTCCCTGTAATTTTTTTTAAAGTCTCCATCCCCTCCCCTTCCCGGATCACACGCTCCATTCACTCGGCACTCGGTGAATTATCAACTTTTGCAATTTAAACTTCTGCCATCACAGAGGACGGACGGGCAATGTGACGGAAAACTCTTATAGATGGCTTTTGGTGGCGTCACTGTCTGCTCGCCTCCCGCTGTTGATGACGAGTGCTTAGCTTTTGCAAGAATTTGTCTGGAGAGGATTATGAGAGGAGGAAGTAAAGGGTTTCCTAGTAAAAGAGGAGATATACAGGAACAGAACACGATAAATGTAGACATACTATGACGGGAGTAGACAGGGTGAGTCAGAAACATTCAAGTAAACATCTTAAAAACTTATTTGTTCCACGGTTCATAATCATTATATCAACGACAATGACAATGATGATGATGATGATGATAACACCACCACCACCACCACCACCGCCACCACCACCACCATCACCACCACCACCAACAACAACAACAACAACAACAACATTATTAATAATGAAAATAATAATAATAATCAGAACAAGAAGAACGAGAACAAGAACAAGAACAAGAACAAGAAAATAATAATAATAACAACAACAACAACAACAACAACAACAACAACAACAACAACAACAACAACAACAACAACAACAACAACAACAACAACAACAACAACAACAACAACAACAACAACAAGAAGAAGAAGAAGAAGAAGAAGAAGAAGAAGAAGAAGAAGAAGAAGAAGAAGAAGAAGAAGAAGAAGAAGAAGAAGAAGAAGAAGAAGAAGAAGAAGAAGAAGAAGAAGAAGAAGAAAAAAGCAGATGATGATGATGATGATGAAGACAGAGAAACTGAGATATTGTGTTGATCATATAATAATAAGTAGGAGTGGCTTCGGTCGGCAACTGCCATTTCTCGAGGCGGAGTGGTGCTACTTATCTTTGAATTCTGCCTGTCAGTGGAGTGGAGTGGTGCGATGCCCGACTGATGGCTGGTCATTGTCTGATAACCTCTAATGAAAGCACTTACATTTGGCACAATATAAGCACTAAAATCCTTACAGAAAACAGTTATTCTATTACAGATTAGATATTTACGTTTGCCAAATCAAAATGAAGCAACTCAGCCGAGAGGAACCCTGAGTTAGGAACTGAGGGTGTTATGTCGCAGCTGTGCAGGGACTCTATGTATGTGTTGCTCCCTTATAACATTGATGCAACACTATGTAACGCTGGGGATTATTTTAAGAATGAATTCCACTACCGTCTTGGTCGCCGCAGTACAGTCACAGTGGGGACTTCAGGCACATGGGTTCGAATCCTTGCCACCGTCCGAGGGTAGAAAGGGCATCCACTCGGGGATAACAGTTCCCAAATGCCAAATCCAAAGTCCTCCGTTATCACCGTCCTATCCCTGAGTGACTGAGGAAACCGGGCGTAAAACCGAAGAATTGCTATTACCGTTGACGAAGTGATTGTCAACATAATTGTGTATGACTCAGGTTGCAATTTGGTATTTGGCAATGAGTGTAGCGTGGCTACACGCTAAGTGAGGTTACGTTAAGTTTACATTAGGTTAGGTTAGATTAGGTTTATATTAGGTTAGGCTTGGTTAATTTAGGTTAGGTTTAGATTAGGCTAGGTTACGTTAGGTTTGGATTGGATTAGGTTAGGAAAGATTAAGTTTAGATTAAGATTAGATTAATTAAGTTTATTATTTTTATAACTTGATTCCTTCATTATGCAGATCATGATTTGAAAAGAAATATTTTACCCAGAAATAGTCTCAAAATTGTTAGGCCAAAGTTATTTCAGTAATTCTCGTTTGTTTTCTTACAACTCTTCTTTAACTCTGCTCCAGCAGCGTTATAACTTGGTCTATTCCAGTCATCTAACACTCTAGGAACCAATTTTTTCTTGTTTTCTTTGTAGATTCAACTGTGTTTCGCTTGTACCCATTACTTATTGTCCAGTCCTTGTTTCTGACTTCGAGGATCTTAACATTGAAATGTGATGGAATGTAAGGCACGTTAATCATCAGTTATGAATTCTATTAATTTGAGATGTACAAGGGTTCTCTACATCACCTTCACCTTTTGCACGCTTTGACAGACTAAACAGATTTTTAATGAGTAAGTTGTACACTTAATTGTTATACTCGTATATCCCTTGGCTATCAGTTTATTGCATCTGGTGCAGACGAAAGCAATTATGATAAGGTAATTAATTAACTAAATATTATTGTTGTTAAGTTTAGTTCCGTCTCCTGACAGGTTCGATTCTCAGAAAAAAAAAAAAAAATTCATGGCAGAACACAGGAGAGTGACTAAATTATACAAAGGATGAAAAGTATTCCTAATGAAAAGAGGTTGAAAACTGACATTCCTTAGAGCAAAGGTTCTTAACCTTTTTCAACGTATGCACCCCTTTCAAATCAGCGGTCAGTCCCCGCGCCCCTTAAGTTGCTGAAATACAAATAAAAAAGGTTAAAATACAGAAAATGATGTCATGTGTAATAATAACAAAACTTTTTTTTTTACTGACAAAGCATACATTACCACAGTTCGAATAAAACTGCTTTTAAGGCCATTTTTGGTGTATCTCTAGATGAGAACACAGCTATAGCAAAAAAAATAAATGAATGAATAAATAAATAAAAAGAAACAAATAAATATATGTAAACAAAAAATATTTATTTATTCATTATTCTTTATTTATTTAATAATTCATTAATTTATTATTTATTATTTATTTATATTTCTTTTATTTTCATTGACAAAATTTACATTTCCACACTCTAAATAAAACTATTGCTTTTCAGCCCATTTTAGGTGTATCTCTAGCTAAGAACACAGCTATAGCTTAAGATAAAATAAATAAATAAATATATATATATATATATATATATATATATATATATATATATATATATATATATATATATATATATATATATATATATATATATATATATATATATATATATATATATATATATATATATATATACATATATATATATATATATATATATATATATATATATATATATATATATATATATATATATATATATATATATATATATATTTATTTATTTATTTATTTATTTATGTCAATAAAGAACCACTGCCTTAGAGAGACAAGTTGAAAGGGGACCTGATATAGGTTTCTAATTGTTATAGGGATATAACAAAGTTGACATAAGCAAAATCCTCAGGGTCAGTAATAGGGAGGAGGCAGAGGGGTAATGGATTCAAGCTTATTAAAGTTGGATTTAACTATATATGGGAGGGGACTTGTTCTCAAATAGAGTGGTGGCTTAACCCTATTGTCTGCGGCTTTCCTGGATTTTCACTCTTCTCGACCAGATGGTCGTGTATTAAGTACGAATAAACATCACCGGACGAACAATATTCTGTGGATCGCCTCGCAGGAAAAGGCCCAACATATCGTACGGCGCCACTCCGTCCCATTACCCATAATGAAGTATACATTATTGCATGCAATGTTGGCCATGATTTTTCCTGACACCATTGCTCATATCTGCTTTCTCCACATCACTATCAGAGCTTCGCATTAGATGGATATATTTTGCACACACACACACACACACACACACACACACACACAGTTTGCACACACTCCGCGCGACAGACGCGGCAACCACCCTTGAATTATAATTATGCAGAGGAACTGGACATCACACGGTTATATCTGGTTTAATCAGGCTACCAGATATCTAGGAAAACTGAACCGAGTTCAAAAGACATTGCTGCATCTCTAGAGCATAAATTGGTCACAATAGACTATGTGCACAATAAAAAATAAATAAATAAATAAATAAATAAATAAATAAATAAATAAATAAATAAATATAAAAGTGGGTAGACATTTTCTTTCCATTCTTTTTTTTTTGCCTCAACTCTATCATTTCTGTAATTTTGCTGGCACTGAATTACTAGTCACTATCTCATAATCAGCACATTTCGTTATTTTGTTGGTATATGACATGCCAATAACGAAAATATACAGGTAATAATAAATGACAATAATGTATATTTTGCCTGTGTATCAGTGGACCAGCCAGGTGGTGCAGTGCAGACAGGCAAGAAGAGTACTGGTTTCCTTTGAAATGGTTATTCAGTCATGTCCTTGATTAGCACCGATGTCTCGTAAACACCACGGTAGACTTGTTTTCCTAAATATCATTGTGGTAGCTTGATAATATCTGACGTATAATATCTTCACCTTTCATCGAGGTAGAAGCTTGGGGTTGCGAGTACTGGTTTCCTTTTAAGTGGTCATTCAGTCATATCCTCGATTTAGCAGCGACGTCTTGTAAACACCACGGTAGGCTTCTTTTCCTAAATGTCATTGTGGTAGCTTGACAGTATCTGACGGGAGCTTCAGCTTTCGTCAAGATGGAAGCTTTGGGTTGCACCTTGTAATTTTATAGTATGTAACACACACACACACACACACACACACACACACACACACACACACACACACACACACACACACACCGTTTTCTGCCTACGTAACACCTGTGCTTACAGTCTGCAATACGCTCCTCTTGTGTTACGCTACGCCCGCTGCTGCCACTACGTGACTCTACGGCCTGGAGCATGCTG
>NC_087171.1:9568266-9740766 GCF_035594125.1 Scylla paramamosain | reverse complement strand
TCAGAGTCGGTCTTATGGAAACAGGAATAAAAGACACCCATAGGTTATTCAGCAGACACAATCCTCTCCTATATATTACATAACACACATACACACACACACACACACACACACACACCGACTTGAGGGGTGAAAAAAAAGAAGAAGAAGAAGAAGAAGAAGAAGAAGAAGAAGAAGAAGAAGAAGAAGAAGAAGAAGAAGAAGAAGAAGAAGAAAGAAAGAAAGAAAGAAAGAAAGAAAGAAAGAAAGAAAGAAAGAAAGAAAGAAAGAAAGAAAGAAAGATAGAAAGATAGATAGAAAAAAGAAAAAGAAAAGAAAGACGACAAAGGTGGAAGCTGTAAATATGGAGTAAGGGAATGTTAGAAGAAAAGTGAGAAAATAAGAGAAGGCGAAGGAGCAACAGCATCAGCAGGAAGGAAAGGAGGAGGAGGAGGAGGAGGAGGAGGAGGAGGAGGAGGAGGAAGAGCAGGAGCGGGGGAGATCCGCTCACCTCGTCCCAATAAGCAAAAGTTTGTCCAGCCTCAATACCTAGGGAGTGGTGTGGTCCATACTGATGACGCCGTGTGGCCGAACAGGGGTAGTGGTAGGGTGGGTGGTGAGGAGGCTGAGAGGAGCACGGAGAAGGTGAAGCCTGCAGAGAAGAGATAGAAATAAGAGAAACTGACATGAGGACAAACACTGCATTTAGAGAAAGAAAAAGGGAGAAAAAAAAAATTATATATATATATATATATATATATATATATATATATATATATATATATATATATATATATATATATATATATATATATATATTGAAAAAATACCATAACGAACAAAGCTGTGGAAAAAGTGGAAGAGATAAAGCTTTCAACATCACGTGTATAATGACGCACCGTGCCTCAGCAAAATAGTTATATATATTATGGAAAGAAAATACGTAAACCAATACAATAATTAAATGCATTTAAATGTGTGTGTGTGTGTGTGTGTGTGTGTGTGTGTGTGTGTGTGTGTGTGTGTGTGTGTGTGTGTGTGTGTGTGTGAGATAGAATATGTACCAATATATCTCATGTCTGTCTATCGATGGAACGTACAACCTATTCCAATCTGTCTATCTACCTATCTACGAGTACATATTCATCTGTCTATATCGATAAAGCAAGATAAATCTGAGTTGAAGTTTGTAAAAAAAAAAAAAAAAAAAAAATACGAGATATTCCAAGGTACGGGGCTTTACCCTTATCGCTTACTGTTACTGCCACCACTCGTGTTATCTATACTGATAAGAATATATAAGTAGGACCGGAATATTTATATTCAGTTTGTGTGTGCATATATATATATATATATATATATATATATATATATATATATATATATATATATATATATATATATATATATATATATATATATATATATATATATATATATATACTATATGCTACATTGGCTCTTTTATCCTTCAATTAGAGCTATTGTTGTTCGCCACAGTACAACAATACTATAGGCCATTGTGATAAAAATCGGGAATTTTTACTGGGGAGAATCTAAAATGCCATCACCAGTATACAGGCTCTCAGAATTATGATGCCATGCCTCTGCTGGTGATTGCGGGCAGTTGCAGCAAGCACTGAATGCTCTGACAGCTGCGAGAGAGAGAGAGAGAGAGAGAGAGAGAGAGAGAGAGAGAGAGAGAGAGAGAGAGAGAGAGAGAGTTTGTCTAATTAGTAACCTCTATGAAATGGCGACGCAGCCAGTTGTAATATTTCCTTTGATCCTCGGGTGGCAGCACTTAAGTGTATACTTTTGATTCAGCGTTTGCATGGGGTTTTCATATCGAGTATTTTTGTTCAGCTCGTTTATTGTAAAGTGCTGTGTGACTCCTTTCACTGTTAAAACTGCAATTTATTGTTGTTACTGTTATCATTATTATTATTATTATTATTATTATTATTATTATTATTATTATTATAATCATCATTATTACAAATATTATTATCATCATCCCCATTAGCATCATTTACGAAAAGAATGATTTTTTTCTTTATTATGGTCACACACCAGCACAATATTAAGAAATTCCGTGTCAATGGCGAATTCAAGCCCATGTTTGATTCTTTGGCTAATGACAAGGACTTTGTATACTAGGAGGACGGTCCACTCACCCCATCTAATCTCTACATATACCCCTCTCAAATTAATAAATTCCACAACACTCTCCCTATTCTGTTGTGCCACATTTTGTGGCAAAGCCACGGATAGCAATGTTAGCAAGGACTCTATACTAGGATATAACAGTCTCCTTGATATTAGTGAATTATAATAGTATATACAATTCATTACCCCTCCACGGATACTAACTACTCCCTTTGCTTATCCATGTAAGTGATTTTCAAGGCGCCTACCTCTCATTTCTTTTTTATGGTATACTATAGTTCCATAATTGTTTAAGAAGTAATTTATTCTTTGTACAGTAATAGGCTTTAGTGAGGCTCCAGCTCTCCGAGCCGTATGTTAGGCCTAGTAAAAATGCACTGATTATCTACTATAGATACATTTCATTTTATTTTATTGAGAGTGGGATTACTCTTCATTACACTCTTTGGTTTCCTAACCTAACCCCCACTGTTGCATGCCTATAAGAATAAACGAAATTGTTTATCATAATGCCTATATAACCACAAGAAAACTTGTCAAAATGCACGCTTAGCAACACCTAAAATGCCAGAAATCAACATTTTTCATATTTTGACATTAAAAACAAATTCTCTATTATTTTTTTTTTCTTTTTCTCTTTTTCATACTGACAAATATGTTTAATTTTTCTATCCACCTATTCATTCATATTCCACGGGAACAGTTTATGAATTTATTGATGTAATAGTAATCCTCGGGAATTAAACTTTATCTGAAAAAAAAAAAAAAAACGGAAATTTATGATTGATAAAAACAACCGCAGGTTAACAGCATCGCACTTGGCAACCTATACGTACACATTCCTATATATAGTACTCATAGCGACTACTTGTCACACACCAACGCGTCGGAGAACGTCACACCATAACCCAAGGTGAGCTCCTAGGTTGTCGTGTTGTACCTCAAACTATGAATGATTCACGCTCTTAGTATTTCTTATGTGCTATTGCGACAAAAAGTTAAGTCGCGGATGCGAAGTGCAATAACTGGCCACGGGAAACAATAGTATATTTGCTACATTTTGCACGTATCGAATGACGCATTTTACCTCCTGCGTTAGCAACAGTAACACATTATGAATTCCTCCCGCCTTTATGCTCCACGTACGTCTTCGGTAGAAAACCACCTTACGTTGTCCACGCTGTTTACACCAGGAAACATTGTTTGGAAACAATGTTTGCAAACAGTTTGCATTCACACACACACAGTTTTCCATTCTAGATGGGAAACAAATATACTGAAAGATTGTTTCCAGACAATTTGCAAACAATGTTTCCAAACTATTGGAAAGATTGCAAACTATTGGCAAACACGGTTTCCAAACAATGTTTTCTGGTGTGGACAGGCCTTTACATGCATAGCATATGAAGAAGAATGGACGAAAAATCCCTTAGTCGCAACCAAGCTACGTATAAAGTCATCTAATATTAAGTTATAATCATGTTTATTTGTGATGAACGAGAGGATTTGTATCTTAAATTACCTTTGTATCAATCTTTTGTTCGTTTCCTTGCTTAGGAGGAGACAAAGGCAATGAGTACTTAGGTGTCGTGGGTGGTGACAATTGTTCAAGGTAAGTGCAAGCACGATTTCTCAGAATCTAAGCGATATTTTCTGCATCTCGTGTTCGCTCACTGGACAATGGCACATAAGCCACAAATCACTCAGGAGAAAATCGGTCGTATTTACGTTCTCAAATAAGGCCGGTGTCGTAGGTTTAAGTGACCAGCTAGTTTCAAGTGACCAAATGCGCGAGCAGCCCAATTTTCACTGCCAGACGTATGGCTCATTTACTCCCAGCCACGGCAACGCACAGATCTCCCTGGGCTCCCTCTTAGGGCTGATTTCACAGTCGCTTGGTAACGTTCCCAACCAAGAGCCTTACCAACCTGGTAACAGGCATTACTAACACCTCGATCCGATTTCACGGTCGTTGTTTTCATGGTCAAGGTGATCCCCAACCTGGTAACGATCATAAAACGAATACCTCTGTTTCGGTAACGTTAGTATGCCTGAGCCCCTTATCAGACAAAATGAGTCAATTCATGACAAAAGAACTGACCACACCAACACTAAGAGAGAGAGAGAGAGAGAGAGAGAGAGAGAGAGAGAGAGAGAGAGAGAGAGAGAGAGAGAGAGAGAGAGAGAGAGAGAGAGAGAGAGAGAGAGGCATGGAAAATTTAAATACATCACTGGTGCCTTCAACACGCCTTATCCATGTACTGCAAATATGGTTACACTGATTTAGGTTAGGTTAGGTAATGCTGGGTTAGATTACTGTTCTATTAAAACCCGAACCATTCGTAGTACTGAACGGTTTGATAAAACTAAATAATCCATGCCTAATACTTAAATTTCAATAAAATGTAAAAAAGAACTGATATATTAAAGAAAAATTGTGTGATGTGGCATAGTAGCTAACGGATCTCAGCCAATGCCTAAACATTCTTCAGAGAATAAAATGAGTGTCCTTTAGAGGAGGTCCAGCGAGGTCTGTGCATTGCCGTGGCTGGGAGTAAATGACCCATACGTCTGACTGAAAATTGGGCTGTGCGCGCACTAGGTCACTTGAAACTGACTGGTCACTAAAACCTACGGCACCATTACAGAGTGAGCATCTCCCTGCTGGTCTGAGGGTGAATTCGATAGATGACATATTCGGCTCATGGTTTCTTAGCGCGGTTTGACTAGATATATTATTTTCATCTAATGTTATTGTTCTTAAATTTGTGATCTTTGCCTAAATAAAGTATTCTTTTGGTTTCCAATTTACCACATTTGACAAAGGACGAATTCGCTCGTAAACACTAAACGTATCCATTTGACTGGCAGGGGTTATATTCAGCTCGTGGTTTCTTAGGAAACCTAACTTACCAAATCCAACTAAACCTAAGTCAACCTAAAACATAATTAAACCTAACATAACCTAATAAATCTAACCTAACCTAACCTAACCTAACTAAACTTAACTAAACCTCAAAACACTGCCTGCAGACTATCATGGTATGAGGTAATGTGGGTACATGGAGGAAGCAACAAATTTGATAAAAATCAATATCTCAGGAATGAACAATTTGAGGCAATAAAAATATACACCACTGTGTTATATGTGACACAAGTACTTTACTGACATTTTTTTTTCTTTGCTGAGAGATTTGGAAACCAAAAGACTTTACTGAGGCAACGATCACATAATATGTAAGAACAATAGTATTAGATACGAAAATAATATATCTGAGTACTCAAACCATCTCAAGAAACCATGATCTGAATATATCTACCAAATTCATCCTCAGATCAGCAGGGAGATGCTCACTCCATGACAGCAGAGTGCAAATGAGGCATCGAATGGCATACTGTTCACACATGCACTGATCCCAAGTGCTGTATAGATATCGAGTGAAACAACACCGGTCAGCCTAAAAAAGTGCATAAAAGGACTCTAACTGTACTGAAGCGCGAGATAAATGTTAATCTGTATGCACAGCATGCGAGTTAAAAAGAAATTATCTAGACCTGCTAGGCAATGTCTCGAAGGAGTGTCACCTTACTGTCAGAAAGAGCTCGATCTCCCTTCCCGCACTGCTGCTAGGAAACCTTTGCTCACTCTGCAGCATATTGCAAACAGGCTTAGTTTCGACAAGAAATACATTCAATGGCCCATAGAGAAAATGTTCCATAATGTAGAGTGATGAAAGTGTTTTCTCATTATCTGGTACACAGTTTGCAAAAAAATATCTCGCAGATTCTGAGAAATTGTGTTTGCACTGACCTTGGATGACTGTCGCCACCCATGACACATAAGGCATGTTCTTGGTGGCCCAAAAACGCATAACTAGTAACATGGTGCATCAACTTCTGTGCATCAATAAGTTTGCTTCCTGAGGTAAACCTAAGCAAACCTATCCCTGCATAGGTTTGTCCTTTGAGCAAAACAGTTATGCTAGAGGAAGAAGTGGAGAAGTGGGTGGAGTTTACACCCACTCTCATCTTTTCATGATAGAGAAAATGTGACCAAGAATGTGTAATGTAAAACCTTAAAATGGCATTTATAGTAAATGTATATCCTATGATAAGACGTATGCTGTTTATCTTGTTAAAGAAATTACCTCTGCCGAAATTATTCTAAGTGACATAAACATCAAGATCTTCGTTAGGTCAATCAAAGAAATAAATCTTCCAGCGAGATCTGAAAACATTTGAACTAAAAATGCTTGTGTCCACATGGTATCCCTCACATTCCTGACTAAGTTTGTAATATTGCATTGCATTTGTCAAAATGCAATGCAAAAACACCATGACTTACAAGGGATGTAAAAACATATCAAATAAATGTATCTTGTTATGTATAATATCAAGTAGACATGAATATCATTCTAAAATGAAGAGCAGTGAAAACAACTCGAACGAACACGATATCATTACTTCAGATGCCAAAGACAAGTAGAATTGTTGGGATGTGAAGCCGGTTAAGGTGATCAGGCAAGCAGGCGGTGGTGACTGATGTTGATGATGAGGGTGACACTAGGGAGGTGTCTTCATCAGTGCCATGTACAGAACTAAACAATTGTACACCTGACAGTAATGTCGGCGTGTTCTTGGCTCTCCTTTGTGGGCGGAGCTTAAGAACATGAAAAAAAAAAAAAATCAAAATGAGCTCATTTGCACTGAGCTCATTTGCACTACTGCATTTGAAAATAACACAACAAATATATATGGTACCCTTCCACATTTCACGCCTAGTCCTATATTCTTTCCATCCCAAGGTTTGCACATTATCACCCCAAGTTTCGTACTGTTTTGATAAGTATAGGTCACATTTATCCACAGTCAGCGTCATGGGTATATACATACAGTAAACCCCAATAAGTCAGAGCTCTCTCTCTCTCTCTCTCTCTCTCTCTCTGAAAGTAAGAACAATCCTAAGGATTGCTAAATAGAATGAGACTGATTGAGAATGAAAATGGAATTGTATGTATGAGTGAGAAAGAGTGACAATGAAGCGAAAATGACAAAATGAATGAGGGGAAGAGAGAGCGAGGTATCAATTCCTAGTCCCTTATCTCTAACAGGTAACGGGGAAGGCAGGTGACAGGGAGAGAGGTTGGAGACAAGACGAAAGAAGAGAAAAGAAAAAAGGGAGGAAGGGACAGGCGCCAGATAGGTAAGCAACAGCTCGCACAGCTGGTGAGTTAGTCTTGTGAGTTTTAGTTTGTTATTCTGATTAAATTTTTATTAAAAATTTTAGTGTTCGCACAAATGGCAAGTTCATCTTGTCAGTTTTGGCTCATTATTGTGATTAAATTTTTCTCAAAATTTCAACACACATTAGTTTGTTATGCCAGTTTTGGTTCGTTATTACGATTAAATATTTATTAAAATTTCAGAGTGTTATTGCAGTTGTATGTTATAATGACCATGTATTGTTGTGTACCCTACTGTATCACTATCATTATCGATAGTATTAGAATTTTGGATTTATTGATTTATTGGTTATCAGCTATCAGGTGATAAATTTATTGCCAGTCATTGATGATTGGTTATCGCAAATAAGGTTATCATTATCGATTTATCTGTTATTGTAATAAATTGTTTTGTTATCATGCCCAGCTATGTACAATACAATGTGAGCAGGAAGGTCATGAGACTATGGCAACAGCCAGCAGCTGTAGTTGTGGATATATATATATATATATATATATATATATATATATATATATATATATATATATATATATATATATATATATATATATATATATATATATATATATATACACCAATGCTGCATACAGTGAATGCTGTTTTTATGTTTCTTATTAAATGCATACGTCATCTGTAACTCTGTTTATATGGTTATCGGGGTGACAAGATGTTGGCAAATGTAATCCCCAACCCTTTTTCTATTATAAGGATAAAAAATAGTTGCTCTTTCCCCAAATAATTGTTATATAGTGTTAGATGTAAAATTAAATAAAATGTCACCTCAAACCTGTGAGACGTGAGTTACGGTTCAGGATGTATAGGAATCCCATCTTCAGACATTTCAAACATTTTTTACAGTGTGCATATATATATATATATATATATATATATATATATATATATATATATATATATATATATATATATATATATATATATATATATATATATATATATATACACACAGTAAAAAAAATTTGGAATGTCTGAAGATGGGATTCCTATACATCCTGAACCATAACTCATGTCTCACAGGTTTGAGGTGACATTTTATCTTATTTTATATGCCAACATCTTGTCACCCCGATAACCATATAAACAGAGTTACAGATGACGTATGCATTTAATAAGAAACATAAAAACAGCATTCACTGATTTAGATGAAAAAGTGATTGGAAAAAATTGAGTGTCAGCAAGACTGAAATATGCAGCATTGGTACAGTTAACTAATAAAAATGCCTTAATGAAGTTAGAGAGAATACAGAGACCAGTGATCACCATGGCCCTCAGCCTGCAGGATTTGTCATATGAAGAATGGTTAATAATACTGAAACTACCTACTCTAAAGAAGAGAAAGGTGGCCTAATTGCAATATATAGAGCTATTATGAATAAAATAGAAGAAATGAAATAGACGGAGATGCCTAGAACTTACTCTTTTAAGAGGTGGGTTTTCAAGACACTTCTCCAAGTAATTTTTCAGCTAAACATACCTTGAAAGTCTTCTTTAAGGACTGACACCTTTAGTGTGTGTGTATTTACCTAGTTGTATTGTACAAGGCACGAGTCCAAGCTCATTTTGTCCTGTCTCCATATCCACATTTATCCAGTTTCTCTATAAATATGTGTACACTGTTTGCTGCAACCACCTCTTCTCTCAAATCATTCCAGATTTCAATAATTCAATATGGGAAGCTGTATTTTTTTGTCACTTGAACATCCACTTTTCTTTATATTCTTCCCATGCGCCCTATGTCTTTCTCCTCCCTCCATCTGTGGTACCAAGTCATTTCTTTCTATTCTTTCTACACTGTTTACTAATTTGTACATTGTTATCAGGTCTCCACTTTCTCTTCTCTCTTGTAGTGTTGATAATTCCATCTCTTCAAGTCTTTCTTCATAGCTTAAGTCTTTCAATTCTGGTACCATCTTTGTAACTATCCTCTGTATTCCTTCCAGTTTCTGTATATCTCTTTTTTCTATGTGCAGCCCAAACTACTGCTGCATATTTATGTGCGTGTGTGTGTGTGTGTGTGTGTGTGTGTGTGTGTGTGTGTTTACCTAGTTGTATTTACCTAGTTGTATTGTACAGGGCATGAGCCAAAGCTCATCTTGTCCTGTCTCCATAACCATATTTATCCAGTTTCTCTTTAAACATGTGTACACTGTTTGCCACAACCACCTCTTCCTTCAAATCATTCCAGATATCAATAGTTTGATACAGGAAGCTGTATTTCTTGATGTTGCTCGAACATCCACTCTTCTTTATTTTCTTCCCATGCCCCCTTGTCTGTCTCTCTCCTTCCTCCATCTGTGATAACAAGTCACTTCTGTCTATTTTTTTTCTATATTGTTCACTAATTTGTACATCATTATCAGGTCTCCTCTATCTTTTCTATATTGTAGTGTTGGTAATCCTATCTCTTTAAGTCTTTCTTCATAGCTTAAGTCTTTCAATTCTGGTACTATCTTTGTCACTGTCCTCTGTATTCTTTCCAGTTTGTGTATATCCTTTTTTCTATGTGGAGTCCAAACTACTGCTGAGTATTCCAATTTAGGTCATATCATGCTTGTTATAATTTTCTTCATCATTTCTTTATTTAAATAGTTAAAGGCCACCCTAATGTTTGTTAACAAGCTTTATCATCATAGAGCTGAATATTCTGTTTATGTGCCCTTCAGGTGATAGTGTGTCTTGGATCATAACTCCCAAATCTTTTTCTTCATTACTTTTCGTTATTATTTCTCCTCCCATTTTGTAATTCCATGAAGGTCTCTTTTTACTTTTTTCCTATTTCCAACATGTGGCATTTTCTGGCATTAAATTCTAGTTTCCATCTTTGGCTCCATGCATAGATCTTGTCAATATCCTTTTGTAACTCCTTCCAGTCATTTTCATCCTTTATTGTTTTCCTTATTTCTGCATCATCAGCGAAAAGGTTTATATAACTATTTAGATCCTCAGTCATATCATTTACATATATTTGAAACATAATTGGTGCCAACATAAATCCTTGTGGTACCCCACTTGTCACTGCACCAACTTGAATTAGTGTCTCTGATTACTGTTCTCATTTCTCTCCCTTGTGAATAATTATCCATCCATCTCAATGTTCCTCCCTTTAGTCCTTCTTCTTTCTATAACTTCCACATAAGGCTTCTGTGGGGAACTTTATCAAATGTTTTTTGAGATCCAGGTATACCGCATCAATCCATCCATCCCTCTCTTGCACTCCATCTATTATTCTCATATAAAAGCAAAGCAGATTTGTGATACAGGATTCCTCTTTCCTGAATCTAAATTGCTTAACTGTAATTATCTTTTCATCTTCTAAATATTGCATCCATCTATCTTTAATCACTATTTCACAAAGCTTGCTTACAATACTTGTTGGTGACACTGGTTTGTAATTTAATGGTTCCATTTTATTTCCCCCTTTGTATATTAGCACTATGTTAGCTCTTTTCCATTCTCTTGGTACTTTTCCTTCTCTCAACGAGCTGTTAAATTTCACTCTTCACTCTCCCTCCTTCAGGCATCCCCAAGGCTCCTTCACCCCTGTCCGTGTGGTATCCTAAGTTCTACACCCTGTAATATTAGGAGAAATGTTAGTCTTAGTATGTCAAGTCTTCTCTCGCCCTCTCTCCTTCCTAGTTATTGAAAAAGTGCGTGAAATTTGAATGTTTATGAGTGCACTGGTGTGTGTGTGTGTGTGTGTGTGTGTGTGTGTGTGTGTGTGTGTGTGTGTGTGTGTGTGTGTGTGTGTGTGTGTGTGTTATTGCTAGTGATCTCTCTCTCTCTCTCTCTCTCTCTCTCTCTCTCTCTCTCTCTCTCTCTCTCTCTCTCTCTCTCTCTCTCTCTCTGTGTAGTCGCACTTTATAAAACACTTTATAAACAAAAAATGTCCTGTACTTTCTGGGTCCCTAGGAAGGAGAGAGCGCAAAACTCACCCAAACACACCCAAAACACACTCAAAACATCCAAAACACACTCAAAACATCCAAAACACACTCAAAACATACAAAACACGCTCAAAACACTCTCAACACCCCAAAATACCCACAAAACTCAATCATCAACACTCCAAACACCCAAAACACACCTAAAACGCACCAAAATAACCACAAAACTCAAACAAACACACTTAAAACATCCAAAACACACTCAAAACACTCTCAATACACCAAAATAACCACAAAACTCACTCAAACACACTCAAAACATCCAAAACACACCCAAAACACCCCAAAATACCCACAAAACTCATCCAAACACACGCAAAACACACTTAAATCATCCAAAACACCCACATCACCACAGAATACGGCCTGCACACACCCAAACGCACCCAGAACATCCCCACACACACTCAAATACACCCAAAAGACCCTGCACACACCCAAACTCAGCCAAAATACTTAAAACACCCAAAATATACCCAAGACACAACTGCACCATCTACATATACACCCAAACACACCAAAGCACTCCACTATACACTCAAAACATTCCACAACACTCAAAACACGTAAAATACAATTAAAAGCAACCTAACTACACTTAAACATCCTAAATTCACCCAAAATACACTGATAACAGCTAATATACACCCAAAACACACCTAAGACACACTCAAAACACCCACAACACTCCTAAATACACCCAACATATATTTAAATCACCCAAAACACACCAAATATTACAAAGAATGGCAGCGCAGGAAGGGAATCTAAGCTAAAGATTGTCTTCTTAACGTTTATATGTTTTGCCTCCTCCTACTTTTACTCCGTTTCTCCTTATTTCTTCCTCCTCCTCCTCCATTTCTCTTATTTTCCTCCTTCTACTACTAATATCTATGTGCCTGAGTTCATAAACAGCTAAAAATACCTGGAAAACATTGGAAATTACTGTAAATATTGACCAAGAGACACTGGAGCCGGGCAACTCCCCGACCGTTGATGACGTCACAGGCCTGGCCGCTGGCTTACGTACGTAACGTATTTCATTTTAAAATTGACCCTTAGAAAAAATGAAGCTAGGCTGGAATGCATTATATTTTCTGAATTGACAATTACTTTAATTATTATCCACAATATCAAAACATCTCCAGCCTGAGTAGTTGTAAAGAAATATGAACAGAAATATGGAAAAAGTGTTGGAACCTTTGACACCATTAAAACCATTCAAAAGTCCACCCATTTCACTTTACACCATTAAAAAAACATTTTAAAAAATCTGAACTATTTTTTCAAACAATGCAAAGTTAGTTACAAGATGAAATAGAGAAATAAAGAATGTAAAAAATGGCCAAATCACCACTTTTAACGGGATTAAAAACCATTTCAAAATGCACATACTCAACTCAGCAGGAACGCAAAATATTTAAAAAATCACAAACGATTTTTCAAAGTAATAAAAGCTTCACTACAGCATCAAATAAAAAAGCCAAGAACCGAGGTGGGTAAAAATAACCGTGAAAACGGCCCTATATTTACGTTAAAAAACTGCAGAAAATTCAGCCCATTTACTTCACTGAAGCAAGAAAAACACTTCAACAGCAACGAAATATTTTTACAAACCATAAAAACTTATTATAAAAGCCAAATAAAGTAATTAAGGAAAATATTAAAAAATATTGGAACCCACAGGCTGGAACAGGTCCTCGGCCCCGACCTCAGTGGAGGAGCCGGCGGCCATGTTGCCTTATTTATTGCTTCGTGACACCAAAACTTGGCAATGGCGGATATATCTCACCAGCGGATATGAACGCTAGACAAGTGACTATATCTTGTGACATGTTAGCCTTATAATAAGCGAGAGACGAAGCAAATAATGACTGAAAACACTGACGACCTGCCTGTACCTCCGCTGACAGCTTGTTTACATATTGACGATTCTTCAATATTCGCATAAATTTCCAGTTATTTCCAGACTCAGACGTAAACAAAACCTAAAAATAAATAAATAATCCCATGAAATACCTATATACCGAACAAAAACTTTAATAAACCGCTACTAGACACTACAGGGAGGAGGAAGGTGGTGCTGAGAAGGCAGTAAGGCTGACTGAGAGGCTGGAACCGCTGGGCTCACCTTACGTACTCGTGGCTCTCTGGGGATGCGTGGCGGTGCTTGGTACAGGAAGAAGCAGTCAGGAATACGGAAACACTTATTACCAGAGTGTGTGGGGCAAGACTGACCAGCGCTGGCCAAAACACTGCAGCCAGCCGCTCGCCCTGCCAAGCGCCACCTGACTCTGCTCCTCCATCAACACACACACACACACACACGCAAAAGTTGACATGTTATCAAGTAATAATGCAAATAATATAAAATTTAATACCCTCACTGACGTTTCCCCAGTGAACACTCCCTACGTGATTATGATTCGAAATTTCACTCACTGCTGCACCGTGTCACCGCAGCAAACTCACGAACCAGCGCAGGATAGGATTAACTAACTTCTACTCTCTCTCTCTCTCTCTCTCTCTCTCTCTCTCTCTCTCTCTCCTTACGACTGTTTCCTAATGCCAGAAAGATGATTAGCAGGGTTTTCAAAAGCGTTTATCTTATTAACTAGACTTAACTAGAATCGTAAAAACACCATTAAAAACCTGTGTCACTTCGACTAAAGACTTTTAAAAGCATATTTCTTGTGTTAGTATTGTAGAAATGTTAATCTGTCAGTGTAACCGTAAAAACATACTTGAAAATCCATGTAACTAATGAGAGAGAGAGAGAGAGAGAGAGAGAGAGAGAGAGAGAGAGATCCAAAACAACCAATAACAGAGTACACCCCGCACACACCGAAATACACCCAAAACACCCCAACACACTCAAATATACTCAAAAGACCCCGCACACACCCAAAACACCCCGACACACTCTCAAATACACACAAAAAAAAAACATACACACCCAAAACACCTCCACACACTCATACTCAAAAAACCCCATACAGACCCAAAACATCCCCCACACTCAAATACACTCAAAACACCCTGCACACACCCAGAACGCCCCCCACACTCTCAAAAGACCCCATACACACCCAAAACACACCCCACACACTCAAATACACTCAAAAGACTCCATACACACAAAACACCCCTCACACACTCAAATACACTCAAAAGACTCAATACACAGCCAAAACACCCCCACACACACTCAAATACACTCAGAAGATTTCATACGCATCCAAAACACCCCACACACTCAAATACTCAAAATCTTTTCGTCTCATAATGGAAAGTGATGAAATCATTGATGTGGTTTTGAGTCTCTCTCTCTCTCTCTCTCTCTCTCTCTCTCTCTTGGTGGGATTAAAAGCAGTAATAATTTTAATGTTTATTGTCACCCTGGCATGAACAAGTAACAAAACGGGAATATAGATCAAATAACAAGTTTTAATTATAAAAAAAAAAAAAAAAAAAAAAAAAAAAATAAAAATCAATAAATGAATAAATAAATAATAAAAATAATAAAAATAAATAAACTGGATATTAAGTCCAAGAAGTGAAAAGAAAATGAAAAATATATATAAAATTAAACACTCCTATTATAAAAACGAGCAAAAAATAAAGAAAATAAAGAAATGAAGTAAAAAAAAATAATGATCAATAAATAAACTGAATATAAAATCAAAAGAAATTGATAAAGTGTCAATAATATTAAGCTTTTCTCTCTTCCTAATACAAGAAATAAGTTTTTTCCTTATCGTAGTATTAAATTTAAGCTTCATCTCTTCTGGTAACTTAAAATACTTAAAACACCTTAATAAATGCTTGGCTGACTTTAAAACTATATCTCATACAGGTTCCTCCATTTGTTCTCTGCATTCTTTTAATATCCATCCATTTACTTGATTTGGTCCAATATCTTTTCTAACATCCAGCTCTTCCAGCAATTTCTTGATTTCTCATCTCTACTTGTATCTCCTGTATTCCCTCATTCTGTAATACCACTTTTGGTGCCACATAATTGGTTTCCTTTGTAAAAACAGATTGAAAACTCTCATTCATTAGTTCACTGATCTCCTCAATAGTTTCATAAATTCTTCCTTCTCTTTTTAATTTGTTTGTGTTATTCCTATGTTTCATTTTTCCATTTATGTATATGTAGAATTTGGGTTCTTCCTTGCCTTCACTTACTATGTCACTTTCAAAATTTCTTTCTTCTCTTCTTATTATACTATATTCATTCCTTGCCTTTCTGTATTCTTCCCTAGTATTTCTGTTCAGATTTCTCATAATTTTCCTCCATGCTCTGTTATTTTTCTTTTTTGCTTCTACACACCTGCCATTATACCATTCCGGTTTCTCAATTTTCATTTTATAACTTGGTACAAACTATTGTGCATGTGTGTGTGTATTTACCTAGTTGTGGTTTATGACAGGGGAGTAATCTCATAATATCCTGTCTCTATATCTATCCAGTTTTGGTCTTAAAAGTATGGACAGTTTCGGCACTGACAACTTCTTCACTGAGTTCACATGTGTGTGTGTGTGTGTGTGTGTGTGTGTGTGTGTGTGTGTGTGTGTGTGTGTGTGTGTGTGTGTGTGTGTGTGTGTGTGTCTGTGTGTGTGTGTGTGTGTTCCCTCAATTATTCCACATCTCTGTATTCAAGTTGTCTCCTCTCCCTTTCTCTTACCTCTTCAGGTAATGGCAGTTTTGTCTCTATTTTATTTATTTTTTTTTTATCACAAGTCAGATTTTCTTGTTTTTCATTGTATTCTCTATTTTTTTCTTTTCTTCTGGGGGACCATTCAACTGCAGCTTGTTCCAATTTGGTCAAGGCTTTGTAGTGATTATTTTATATATATATATATATATATATATATATATATATATATATATATATATATATATATATATATATATATATATATATATATATATATATAAAATTAAGATTGAGCACATGATTATTTAATTCCTTACAGATAGCAACAATGGTGACAGCCAAGGTGTGGACACTGGCAAGGCAGCCCAAGGGAGAACCCACACGAGATGACTTTGCTTGCAAAGAAGAGGTGCTGCCACTGTGTGAGGATGGAGGTGAGTGTCTGGAGGAGTGCTGATCATACTCAGTTACTTATATTAGTAAGGGATTGTTGACTCGTCTTACCAATATGACAATGCTACACGTGATATTAACACCTATATCAATAGGTCTGGTAAATTTGAGTTAACCTAAATGCCACTCATGATTTCATTTCTTGCTGAAGGTTCAGTTTTCAAGATATTCTGAGGTTAGAGAAATTAACAAATGGGGAGGATGTTGACTGAAGAATACTACAGTTTCTGAAATCATAGCAAGTTGTATTTGGCAGATGTGATTGTAGAGGCAGTGTGCCTGAGTGTGGATCCCTACATGCGGTTCAAACTTTGCAGCATTTCCCTCAATGCCACCATGATGGGTGAGCAGATAGCCAGGTGGGTCTGATGAGGAGGTCTCCTCAAGACATGAAAAGGAGCAGCTCTCATGTGTGTGTGTGTGTGTGTGTGTGTGTGTGTGTGTGTGTGTGTGTGTGTGTGTGTGTGTGTGTGTGTGTGTGTGTGTGTGTGCGTATTTACCTAGTTATAATTTACAGGCCCTGAGCTATGCTCGTGTTGTCCCATCTCCATATCTACACTTGTCCAGTTTTTCCTTGAAGTTGTGCACACTTGTTGCCAATACTACATCCTCACTGAGCTTGTTCCAGACTTCTATATTTCTCTGTGCAAAACCATATTTCTTTATGTTACTCAAGCATCTTCCTTTTTCTGTGTCCTTGTGTGTATCTGGTATTTCCTAGTTCTCTTAGCAGCAGTTTCTCATCATCTTTCTATTCCACTCTTTTCTGCAATTTATAAATCAATATTAAGTCTTCCCTTTCTCTTCTTTGTTCCAATGTTGGCAGATTCATTTCTTTTAATCTGTCTTCATATGTTAATTCTTCCAGCTCTGGAACCATCTTCACTGTTTTTTACATGTTTCTTTTACTGGGGGAGACTACACAGATTCAGCATATTCCAACTTTGGTCTAATCATAGTGGTAATTATCTTTCTCATCATATCTTGATCCATGTAGTGGAATGCTGTTCCAATATTTATCACCATTCTATATGTATCTCTGAATATCTTTTCTACATGCTTCTCCGACTGTTGACTATCCTGTATTATTACGTCCAGATCTTTCTCTTCTTGTACTTTTATCATATCTCCATTTCCCATTTTATATGTCCATTTTGGTCTCTTTTCACTTTTTTTCCCCATTTCCAATAAATTATGTCTCCCATTTCTTACTCCAGTCCCAGATTTTATTCAGATCTTCTTGTAGAATTTCACAGTCTTTGTTTCTTATATGTCTTTGTAATTTTCCATCAACTGCAAACAAACTCATATAACTCTTTACTCCTTCAGGCATATCATTTATGTAGATCAGAAAAAGCATTGGTGCCAGCACTGATCTTGTGGTACTCCACAATCCACTTTTCTCCATTTTGATTTTACATCTTTTACTACCTTTCTCACTTCTCTTCCCCTTGAGTAACTTTCCATCCAGTTTTTTTAATTTTTCCATTTAATCCTCATATATTTTTCAACTTCCATAATAACCTGTTGTGGTGAACTTTGTCAAAAGCTTTTTTAAATCTAAATACACACGGTCTACCCATCCATCCCTCTCCCATGTTATATCAGTCACTCTTGAATAGAAGCTCATCAAATTGGTTATGCATGATTGCTTCTGTCTAAAGCCATACTGTTTTTCTGTTATTATATCACGTTTTTCTAGAAATTCTCTCCACTGCTTCTTTATCAACTTTTCACAGATCTTATATACGTACTATGCTGGTCATTGATACTGGTCTATAGTTTAGAGGTTCTTCTTTCTTTCCACTTTTATAAATTGGTGCTATGTCTGCTCTCTAGCATTCCTTAGGTACTTTTCCACTTGATAATGAGCACTTTATCATGTCATAGACTGGTTCACTTAATTGTTTCTAGCACTCTTTTAAAATGAAACCTGATACTCCATCTGATCCTGTTGCTTCTCACTCTTCCAGTTCCTCCATCATTTTATAAACTACTTTAATTACTATAATTTCCCACATTTGCTTTCTTGTCTTCTTGTCTTGTGGTTCTTTAAATTCTGAGTCTTCTGTGAAAACTTGTTGAAAATTTTTGTTTAGCAATTCACTCATGTCTTTTGGGTCTTCATATGTTTCATTTCCATCCTTCAACCTTCCTAGTTTTCTTTTAGTTTAATTTTTTCATATATGAGTCTGTAGAACGGTTTGGTTCATTCTTGCACTTTTCAACAATATCCTTTTTCTATCCTTTCTCTTCCTCTCTCCTTATTTTCACATTTTCATTTCTTGTTATTTTAAAGTCTTTATTTTTTTGGTTTCAATTTCTTTTCAGATTTTTTCCATGCTTGGCCTTTTTTCTTTACACTTGAAAATCTTGCATCAAACCACACCTGTTTTTCCTTTTTCTTTAGGTTTGTATAATGGGACATATTTATTCACTCCAGTCTCATATATTTCCACAAAAATGCCTTACTTATCTTGCACATCATTTGCTTCTTTCAACTTTTCCCAGTTTATTTCTTCATAAAATTTCTTAAGATCATCTATATTCACTTTTCCACAGTTTGTCCTGTTTTATTTGTATGATTCATCCTCTTCACTGACATCATTATTGGTCTCTATTTCTTTCATTAAATGGTCACTTTTTCCCATGGGGCACACATATTGGTCTCTATTTCTATCATTAAATGGTCACTTTTTCCCATGGGGCACACATATCTTAATTCTTTAGTTAGATCCATCCCCTTTGTTAGTATTAGGTCTAGTCTTGCTGGTTCATCATCTCCCTTATATCTTATATTTTCAGTTACCCATTGCATCATTGTGTTTTCCATAGTCATCTTCAGAAATCTTTCTCCCCATGCAGTCTTGTTTCCTCCTGCTTCAAACATTTCCCAATTTACTTCTTTGTATTGAAGTTACCAACCAATAACACTCTTTTATTACCCTTGGTTAATTTACCTAAACACTGAATGGTATCTTCTATTATTTTTCTCATATTCTTCCTTGTTCCAAGAATTTGTTTTGGGCGGTAGATAGGTTGTTATTACTGTCAGTATTTCTCCATTGTTATCCTCCAAGTTAACACTCACTATTTCTGCTTTTTCTTCTCCATGTTTCACTATTTTTGTGTTTGCCTCTTTTCTTGTCATTATCATTACACTTTCTCCTCCTTTACTAGTGCTGTCTCTTCTCTATGTATTATTGTTAATAGCTATCTGGTTTTCTTCTTTTTGCTTTGTTTCCATTAAACATACCACATTCTGATTTTCCTCTTTCAAATAGTCTTGTAATTCCAATTTTCTGTGTATTAATCCATTTATTTTAGTATACATCATAATTTATACTTCATTTTTACTATTTTTCTTTTATTTTAATTTCTTTCTTTCATTTATTTTACTCTGTCTCCCAAAACCCTCTAAATTTTTTTTTCTGTTCTTGATTCATTTTTCTCTTTAACCTCTTCACACATTTCTTTATTTTTGTTTCCATTCTTCTTCATTTCTGTTCTTAATGTATATATTCTTGCAGTCTTCTACTTCTCTTAGTTTGGATGTTCTTTCTAGTATCTCTTCTGTTGCTTGTTGTGATTTTAGTCTTATTTTTATACATCTTGTTTTGCCTTCCAGATAAGGTCCCAGTCTAACAACTTCTTCCACTTCTTTCTTGAATTTAGTGTCATCTTCATCATTTAGTTTCATCAGCAAATCCTTCACTGTTTTTGTTTCTTTTTTATCCCTTTTTCAATTTGTATGTTATATTTTCTCCTTTATTCCATAAACTATAACACTTTTTATCTGCTGCATCTCTTACCAGATCTTCATTGTTTTTCAATGCCTTTATCACTTCCTTTCCTACATTTTTTTTTATTATTTATTTATTTTATTTTATTTATTTTATTTTTTTTTTGTGTGTGTGTATGTTTGTACATCTATCTATTTGTCTTCTATTTCACTAATGCCTCACTAGAGAGCATCCTTCCCAGACAGAAGAGCTTCCACCTCTCCCTCTCCAGATATCCCCTACTTGAATGTTCAGGCACTTGGCCTCCAAAGGTGTGAATGCAATACACTAGGAATATTATTATTAGTAGTAGTAATATATATATACAGGCAGTATTTATTATTTCATTATTTTGAAACTCAAAATTTGCTTTATTTAGTGGTATTTGCTATTATTGCCAGTATATATTATCAATAGAGAAATTATTTCTAAACCACACTGTATGCATGGGTTCAGATAGTGTTGATGGGATGGGTTGCTAGAGTACAATAATACAACCTTCTGTCCCTGTGACCATGACTATAACACCTCTATCCATTCCTTCCATCTCCTAAGTAGCCTTCCTCTCCCATTAGCACTTTCAGCTTTGCTCACACACACTTTCTTTACAAAGTCTTCACTCTTCATTCTCAAGGTATGGCTCTAATATTTTGGTGTGTTCCTTTCCACCCATTCCACCAGTCCACAATTTACACCAACCAGACAAATGTTCATACCACATCTCACATACACATTTTTCATAACCTCCTCATGCCCCTCTCAGATAGCTCATCTCCACAGCACATACTCTCTATTGTTGGGCCTATTCTATGTTCAGATCTCTGATTCACACATCAATGTTGGTAGGATAATACTGTTCAATAAATCTCTCTTTACATCCACTGACATATATCTCACCTTCATGAGTCTTTCAAGTGATCCTGTGACCTGCCTGACTTTCACAACCTTGTCTATTATCTCTCTATCCATCTCATTATGTTTACCAAACATTGTTCCCTGATAATCAAACTCAATCACCACCTCCATTCCCTCTCCTTCCATAACCACTTCACACTTTACTAATGCTGGCACATTTACCATACTCTATAAAGTATCCTAAGGCTACACATCTCCATTTCTCTCCTTTCAAACACCATCACTACTTTTCTCAACATTCTCTTTTATTGAATGAAAATTTGATAGAGGAGTGGGAGAGAATGAAAAAGCTGTATGCATCATTCATAGACCCAGAGAAAGCATATGATAGTGTGTAAAGAGAAAACCTCTAGGATATTAAAAAATTTCAGAAGTGCAGCTTTTAACTTTGCCAATGAACTAATGGCCCTCTCCTCCAGCTTTCTTATCATTATGGAGCAAAGATTTTTTATTAGGTTCATCATGGCTCTTAGGAGATCAGTCAGAATAATCAGGAGCACACATATCCAATTACTGCTTAACTTTTGTCCTATGACAAGGGGCACCATCCTGCATAAAAGTTCCTGCCCTCCATTTATTTTGTTATACCAGCATTCTGAATTGTTCTGTTACATGTTTAAATATTGCTCACTGTTCACAGTTACACCAAGAAATACAAGGTCACCCATTCCACATTATGAAAAGTAGGTCCACATGAGAAAATTTAGGCTTCTTCCTCTGCTGTATACCAAGCTTAATATTAAGATGGTCAAAATTCCTGGGCCATTTCACTTTTAACAATTTAACTCCTGTCACTAAAAACACTTTCATCCAATCATAATATACTTCAGATTTTCTCTAAAGATTAGTCTGTGTATTCTTAGCAAAACGATTAGGACTCAGAAATCACATAACATGTAATTATGCAAACTCCTGACTAACACATCACCCAGTAAGACAAGATTATTTTCTTCACATTCACATGCAATTCTTATTGGTTTGATATTCAGCTGCCTTTTTATAACAAGTAAAGACTTTTTGCTAAGTTAACTTTCCATACAAATCATGCTAACAATGTTTTACCAACAAATCCAATGTCTTTTTTGCAACATGTGTCTGATCCATAATAGCATTTGCACCAAACTCAGCCTTGTGCAAGAATAATACACATTTTATAGTAGCCTGGAATATACCCAGGTGACATGAAACAAATGATTATGTAGCATGAAAGAATCTTTGCAAGTAGTGATGAAAACTGGAACAGTGTGTGCACTCTGTAGCAGAAAAGGGGGAAAAAAAATGTAGTCACACCTACCTCCAGCCAAGAAACCCCAGGTCAGTCTTGCAGGAATAACAACCAATGACCTTAATCACTTCTCCACTCCGTGTAATGGACATTCCTAGATAGACTGAATCACCAGGCACCCCTGAGCCTTATAGGACAACCACACCAAAATCTCTTCCAACACACTGACACTATACCAAACCTGGGTACCAAGCCCTGCAAATTGCAACAAAAGCACAGAGCCAATACCAACAGACATGGCCATGACAACCTAACAAAAGCACAGTCAATACCAACATACATGGCCATGACAACCTCTCAACAGCATGACAACCAAGACTGGGTTGCACAATGCTAACCTTCCTTCTTCCATATGTCTTCCACTGTTGCCAACTCCCAAATACATCTAACCACTTGTGCCATAATTAACCATAACAATCTACAGTGGTACCTTGGTATATGTCTACTTTGGAGTAAGTCCAACTTGGTATATGTCCTGTCTGGATGCAAGAAAAAAATTTGCTTGGTACATAACCTTTGTTTGGAATATGACTCACACGCTAGAACTTGTATGGGTCAAAATGAGTCACGACACAGTGCACTACCCTTGTTTACCTCTCTTGAGACGAAGTCACAACTACCTATGAGCAGTGTTGCCAGGTTGACAGGACTCTCCTTCCAAACAATAACATCTCCATTCTCAGCACCATCCTAGTAGACACATGACTCCTCTCAGCAAGGCAAAATGAGGTTAAATTTTAATTTATTCATCTAATTGCTTTTGTATTTACCATATTTGAGGGCACAAAAGATGCACCTTTTTTCATAAAAATGGCTCAAAAAATCATCCTGTGTCTTATATGTGAACGTGAGGCCTCTCGTAGATTTAATTTTGAAATTTACTTTACCCATAAACCCAAAGATTTATGCCACTGCATTATAGGCAAGGGTGCTGTATCATATTTTTCAACCATAATATGATGTAAGGAAATGTTGAAAATGAAAACACGGTCCTGTTCAATGATGCGCCAAATGTGCTGTTGACATCTCGGCAGCTGGGCTGTGTTCTTCGCTTCACTTCTGTGACTAGGCCACTACCTCTGTTTCATTACTGCAATCATGTAGGATATTTTTACTATTGTGACTGCTTGATTTTTTTGTTCAGCTGTACTGCTAGTTTGCTTTAAACATTACATGCTTAAATACATAAAAACTTTTTTCCTGAATATACCCTGTTGAATTGGGGATGCATCTTATATACCCATGCATCTTCTATGCCATCAAATAAAGTATGTATTTTAGTATCAAGCAGTGTTTAAATTATTTTATACAACCCCATCAATATACTGTATAAGATGCCAATAACAATAGGATTTTTTTATGGGAATGGATTAATCATTTTCCATTTATTTCTTACATGAAAAATTTGCTTGGTATACGTCCTGTTTGGTATAAATCCAAGGAGCTGGAATGAATTAAGAATACCAGGTACCACTGTATTTACACCACATGCACCTCCCACCCCACCCCCAAGCTTAAGATCAATTTGTGAACTTCATAATTCTACAGAATGCATTCAGCATATATACGAACTATATTATCAGTGCATTATCCTTTTCCAACACAGTCACTCCCAGTCTCATAATCTCTCATGTACACTGGTTGTTGCCTCTCCCTCTGGAATCAGCTCAATATCATTTTATTTTCTTGAGCTTTTTCTTGCTTACACCTAATATCCATCCCTTCACTCTTCTTTCATTCCTCACTACTTTCCTCATCTTTTGATGGATGACACACTTGTATCTAGGACATGCCAAGGAATCCTGACACCGAGGTTGTTAGGAAAGTGCAGGACTGTCACCACACCTTTCTTCCATTGTAATGTGCACTTTGCATCCAGAGGCTTCACCCAGATCCTTTCTCCAAAGTTTATGGTGACAGTGCCTTCTTCCCTCACAACTGGAATCTTGCAAGGATATTGCCATTCATGTTGAAATTCAGCTTGTCTCATCCTGGCCTGATCTACATGACATGTTGTACCAAAACACTGCTTCCTCTGGTTTAATCTACACTCTTTCTGCCAAGGTCTTAATAGTTTGGTGATGTCTTTCCACTATTCCATTACCACTTGGTCTATATGTGGCTCTGAAGTAACATTTCACATTCCACTTATTGAGCATATTCTCCAATACCTGTGACCTAAAAACAGAACCATTGTCTATTAGTACTGCCTCAACTGGCCCCCTTTCAAGGAAGATCCTATTTAATACTTTTGAAATCTCTTCCACATTCTCCGCATGCAGCTCCCTCCAAATAGCCACCCCTGGTCTGCAATTCACCATGAACAAGTATAACTGATGCTGATAGTGATGCTGATAGTGTGTCACATCCACTGACAACCTCTTCCAGTCATACTTCACTCTTATATTTCCTGGTTCATGCACACTGTATAGGTGCAGGATCAATTGCTTGGCCCCTGTCACACTGCCTCACCACCTGTTGCACCTTCTCCCTCATGACCACCGGATTGAGCCTCCTTGCCACAAAACAGCATCTTGTCAACCTCTGTTTGGTGCATCCCATGAAGCTTTTTTTATACCTTTTATTTTAGCAGATGGTCCTCTTAACCATTCAGATAATTTTCCTATTGTTTCAAAATCCAAGGCATTATGAAAAAAATATCAGGAACATTCAGCAGTTAAGGAAAAGAAATTTGAATTAGCAGTAGTTCATTTCCATGTAATGCATTACAGGGTTATAGAAAGCAAGAACTCAGAATGGCCTGTGGGATCACACATGTTGGTTTATGTGGGCTGGAGGACACACACGTACCTCTCTTATACTGATCTACGGGATACTGACAAGAGTGTGCAACAACTTCCAGATCTTGGGACGCTACCCAAGAGCCTGGGTCTTGGTATACTGGGAATGCCTGGGTAAGGAATACATGAATTGGTCATTGAGTGAAATAAATAAACACATCATCAAAAATTACCAAGTGAAATGAGTTTCCATTCTGTTATTACATACATGGAGAATTATGCAGTCTCCAGTGGAAACTTAACTGACACTTTTTAACTGCCCATGTGAGACCCAAAAGCCTTATTAGGACAAGTAGGCAGTCATTTAGTCATCCACTTGAAATTCACAATATTTTGTACATTCTGAACAGGAACACTGCTTACTTGGCCTTCCTTGAAGTGATGCACCCAAAGCCAGGTGAAACAGTTGTGGTAAATGCTGCAGCTGGCGCTGTGGGCAGCATAGTAGTGCAACTTGCCAAACTTGCAGGTGACACAACAGGAACAATCCTAGAAAATTATGTTACTGTTTAACTATCAGTATACTGTTAAGCTCTTATATATATATATATATATATATATATATATATATATATATATATATATATATATATATATATATATATATATATATATATATATATATATGCAATGTGCACAATGATACTGATGTACATCATACTATACAAAGATGACAAAGACTCTTGTACCTTCCAGAGAGGTGAGTAATGAAGGAATGTAGAACTCACCATCCTCTTATATCACATGTGAGCATCTATTACTGCAGCCTAACCTTTACTATTTTACACATAAACTCCCTGAATTTTTAGATATTTCACATCCAAAACCATGTCATGTTTGCAAAATCACCTTAATTGTCTGGTTACTTAGCAAAAACCATGAAAAGTATATTTTGCAAGAATGTCTGGTTACTTAACAAACACAAAAAATTAATGTTTTGCAAAGCCACCAGTAAATTAATATGTCAGTTTAAAGAATGACAAAATAACCACAGTAATTAGATGGTGTAATTGGTGAGGCAGTTTTCAGTCAGGCACCAGTAAAGATTCTCTCCCTTTAAATGATACTCGTACAGTACAGATGTTGACCAGTTTTATCTATTTACAAAATTATATTATATTATAGTATTAAAAGTTTAAAATTTTTAATATTACTGTAGAAGAAATAACAAATTTTAAAATAAAGGTAAAGTAGCCCTTTTAGAATGGTTAAGTTTACTTGGTTTTACAAGCAGAATTGCACTTGCACTGGCTGTTGCAGACATTCTGGTTTTTGTAATACCTGCAGCAGTTGTTGTTGCAAAACATGGAGTGGGGTACACTTTATAAAGCCTTGCCCATGGTCCATGCAGTCTGCATTTATTGCTTCAAGAAAGCTGATCTCCCTTTCTTGGGGTACATCATTAATGGATAGGAATTGTTGCTCACAAGGAGTGAACTGATTTTTTGTGTAAAGCTGTTTCAAAATCTTGTGCCTCTTTCCAAATTTGTATGTCCCACTTTCATCCACTATCTCTATTTCTATCATTACATGGTCACTTTTTCCCATGGGGCACATGTATCTTAATTCTCTTGTTAGGTCCATCCCCTTTGTTATTATTAGGTCTAGTCTTGTTGGTTCATCTTCTATTTTCAGTCACCCACATTGTGTTTTCCATAGTCAGCCTCAGAAATCTTTCTTCCCATGCAGTCTTGTTTCCTCCTGCTTCAAACATTTCTCAATTTATTTCTTTGCAATTGGTCACCAACCAATAATATTCTTTTATTACTCTTGATTAATTTACTCAAACACTGAATGGTATCTTGTATTATTTTCTCATATTCTTCCTTGCTCCAAGAATTTGTTTTGGTTGTTATTACTGTCAGTATTTCTCCATTATTATCCTGCAAGTTAACACTCACTATTTCTGCTTTTCCTTCTCCATATTTCACTATTTTTGTCTTGACTTCTTTTCTTGTCATTATCATTACACCTCCTCCTCCTTTTACCAATCCTGTCTCTTCTCCATACTGTTAATGACTATCGTTTTTCTTCTTTTAGCCTTGTTTCTGTTAAACACACCACCTTCAGATTTTCCTTTTAAATAGTCTTGTAATTCCAGTTTTCTGTGTATCAATCTGTCTGTGTGTGTGTGTGTGTGTGTGTGTGTGTGTGTGTGTGTGTGTGTGTGTGTGTGTGTGTGTGTGTGTGTGTGTGTGTGTGTGTGTGTTTCTGACTGTCTTGTTTTTCTGTCACTTTATGATGGCTATGAATTTTTTGTATAAAAGTAAGGAAGGTAAATGGAGAAATGCATCAAGCTTAGGGGGTTAATGATGGAGGAAAAGTTCTGAATCCCTGGCTTAGATCATTGTTGAATAAGAGGAAAAGAGCAGTTAACAGGAGAGAACCCTTGGGAACACCTTTGTTTACAGACTTAGGAGAATAGTGAATGTTTACCACAACAGCAATAGAACATTCTGAAAGGGAGCTTAAGATGACATTACAGAGAGAATAACAGAAACCATAGGAGAGTAGTTTGGAAATCAAAGCTCTGTGCCAGACTTCATCAAATGCTTTTGATATGTCTGGGACAACAACAAAAGTTTCACTAAAATCCCTAAAAGAGGATGATTAGGGAAAGCCAGATCACCAGTACTGCAGCCACAATGAAAACCAAACTGGTGCTTAGACATGAAGTTGTGGAGTGATGAATGTTTAAGAATCTTCTTATTGAGGATAGATTAAAAACCTCAGAGAGCCAGCAAATTAAAGCAATAGAATGGTTGTTTGAGGGATTAAAGCAGTCATCCCTTTTAGGAACAGACTGAATGTAGGCAAACTTCCAGTAAGAAAGGTAAATGTTAACAGAGTTGGTAGGATTTGACCAGACAAGGTGCAGGCACAGATACGGTTTTGGAGAACAATAGGAGGGACCCCATCAGGTCCATAAGCTTTCTAAGAGTTAAGGCCAGTGAGGACATGGAAAACATCATTAGGAAGGATCTTAATGGGAGGCATAAAATAGTTGGAGGGTGGAGGAGAGGGAGGAACAATCCCTGAGTCACTCAAGGTAGAGTGTTTAGCAAAGGTCTGAGTGAGAGTTCAGCTTTATAAGATAGATGACATGACAATGGTGCCATCATGTGGAAATAAGGAAATAAAGAAGAGAAATATATATATATATATATATATATATATATATATATATATATATATATATATATATATATATATATATATATATATATATATATATTTATTCAGAGGCTGCAAACAAGCTAGAAACACAATGGAAATGTGTGTAGGTTGCCATTAGAGGCTACCACAGGAGCAAAGCTCCCTGACAAGCACAAGGTCTTGGGTTCATTCCCTGGGCAGTAGAAAAATCCAGACGAATATGATAGTGTACTCAGATTTTAGATAATGCAGAAAAGAAGGGAGGCAGACATCTTTTTATGACAAGATTTATACAATGGACAACCAAATGTTACTATGCAATGTATGATTCTCTCTCTCTCTCTCTCTCTCTCTCTCTCTCTCTCTCTCTCTCTCTCTCTCTCTCTCTCTCTCTCTCTCTCTCTCTCTCTCACACCATACATAAAATACAGACCAACTGTTGTCCACTGCATACATCTCATCACAAAAACTCCCTCTGACCCTTCTTTTCTACATTACTCGTATTTAAAATCTGAGTATAAAATAAAGTTCACAACAAATTTTGATACACAACACAATTCTTAATTAGAGCAGCACATTTTCACAGAAAAATTAGCATGCAAATTAAAGAAGTATTAACAACTTCAAACCCTATTCTTCTCATTCAACATGCATTACTCTCTCTCTCTCTCTCTCTCTCTCTCTCTCTCTCTCTCTCTCTCTCTCTCTCTCTCTCTCTCTCTCTCTTCATGGTTTACAAATTTTCATGGTAAACTTTTATCTCTGTGTTTGCAGGGTGTAAGGTGGTTGCCTTTGCTGGCTCAGATGAAAAAGTGGCTTGGCTAAAGGAAGTTGGCATTAACCATGCTTTTAACTATAAGACTGTCAAAGTGGGTGATACACTGGCCCAGGTAGCACCAGAGAACATCAATATTTACTTTGATAATGTAAGTTTTGATAATAATTATGGTCCATAAAATAGTGAATACCATGAGGAATATTGGCAGATAAAATGTGTGATGTAACAAAAGGTGTTCCTTTTTTCATGTTTGTTGTAGGTTGGTGGGAAATTCACCAGTGAGGTCCTGCCACACATGGCAACCCATGGGCGAATGCTAGTGTGTGGTGTCATCTCCAGCTACAATGATGATATGATGTCTTCTGCAGTCATCAGTGAGTATTTATGAAAATGCATGTACAATCATGATAGGAAGTGATATGGCACCTCCCACTTTTTTTATTTTCTCTTTTTCATCTGGCAAAAGTGGTAACCAAGCCACATGAGTTACTTAACTGCTGCTTTTTCTTTACTCTTTCAAAATGCCATACATACATTACACACCTATTTCTATACATTTTTTTCACACACCAATACATAGATGCTTACTATAGAACATAAATGTGTCAAAGTAGTATAGTGGTAATACAATTTGTTGGTGGAGATATTAATCACAACTTATTTGCATTACTTGTGAAATTTGCTGAGTTTGCAAAATTTCTTTAATGCAGATGCCACCTTGTAATATACAGTAACTATGATGGATATACATATGAATTTTGCAGATATATTCAGTTATACCACTGTATTTGTATACCATTTATGTTTATAAGAAAATAATATTACAGAAACAAGTAACTCACATCAGCTGATCAGTGTCAAAAATTAAAGTACAGCTAGACATGGAGAATTTCAATTACACCTGAAGTATGATATGAGCAAGGTTTCCTACACTCACCATAACTACATTGTTTTTTACCCTATCAAGGTTCAAAACTGCAATATAGTTACATCTATGGATGCTACGTCTATGGATAAAAAAAAAATTTGCCTAACTTATGTACTTGTTGAGCTAAGTGAAGAAACATAAATATTTCTCAAAGGTGCTGTCACACTAGCATATTTTCCATCAACATTTTTAGTCAACTTTCTGAAAATTGACAATTTCTTGAGTGCACCCTGCGCACACACACAGCTGTTCGTCTGCACTTTCATCAACAGTAAACAAACATGGCTTCTCTGACACACACAGTCAAGCATTTGTTGCTCTGAATTTTATTACAAGTTTTGTAAATCCTGGATGAGCTAAATGAGCTAAAATGATATCCAGCATACAGTAGAGAAACAGAAACCTTCCAGAAGTGTAAACATCTATCAAGTTACGTGAGCCACAGTTTGTTGTTATATATCCACAAATGATATGTAACAACATGTGAAATTAAGTTATTTTATAATTTTCTTTATTTAAAAATCTATTTATTTATTACTTGAAAACAATAAGGTTTACTTGGTATATCTTTATATCATAAACAATGGATTTTCATTTAACAACAAAAATGGACAATAACTCTTCTCCATGAAGACGATCACTTCTGTTTGACTATGTAGACAGAAAAAAGATGACAGACCAAGGTAAAAGTTGACAAATTTCAGTTAATGAAAAAAGTTGACGGAAAATGTGCTAGTGTGACAGTGCCTTAAGGGAGGCCGAATTTTCCTTCAAATTCTATGGACCAGTGGACAGTACGGCTCCCAACCAAACACAGAGGTCTCACTGAGATTCCTTCTCAGAATGGAATGTAGTAATATGCATTTCTTAGCACATTTCATTCTACTTCTTAGTCAGTTCCAACAAATTTGAGGTATATACAGAATCCTCACCACATTTCAGCTGTATAGGTTTATGTTGAGGAATGTTCATTACCCATTCTGTATGTGTGTGTGTGTGTGTGTGTGTGTGTGTGTGTGTGTGTGTGTGTGTGTGTGTGTGTGTGTGTGTGTGTGTGTATATATATATATACTCGTATATATATATATATATATATATATATATATATATATATATATATATATATATATATATATATATATATATATATATATATATATATATATATATATATATATATATATATATATATATATATATATATATATATATACTCGTATATATATATATATATATATATATATATATATATATATATATATATATATATATATATATATATATATATATATATATATATATATATATACTGTATTTCCTGCCATATAAGTTGCACTTAAGAAAAAATAAATAAATGCTCTAAAGATCACCCAGCATCTTATACCATGATGGTTCGGTTTGGGAAGGCCCATGGGTTATGGTTACCTGTACTAGAGTAACACCTGAACACCACTGTTTGATCACAGAATGAAATAAATATATTTATATATTACAGAGGGTGTTTGAGTTACAAGCGAGATACATTCCTGGAGGCTGCTTGTAAGTCATTTTGCTCTTAACTAATCATCATAATTTTTCAGTACAAAAAAAAGTATCACAGGTTCTGCAAACACTGCAATGCTTATTTACTTGATACTTGATACCATTAGAGAGAGAGAGAGAGAGAGAGAGAGAGAGAGAGAGAGAGAGAGAGAGAGAGAGAGAGAGAGAGAGAGAGAGAGAGAGCACCTTGCCTTATAGATGATATGATACTACTGAGTAGTGACAGGCTTGAGGCTTCTGCCAAATGCAAGACTCAAATATGCCAGGCGTACAACTTGGGTTAAAATGAGATGCCTCTCTCTCTCTCTCTCTCTCTCTCTCTCTCTCTCTCTCTCTCTCTCTCTCTCTCTCTCTCTCTCTCTCTCTCTCCCTCTCTCTTCCCCTCTCTCCTTTTCGCGTTATACACGCCTTTATTCATATACTTAATTAAGATGGCTGTTGGAAAGCATAAGACAGGTTTATTTGCCTATTTGTGGACTTAGCAGTGGGTGTAGCCAAAGTGAAGCAGGTGTAGCCCTGACTTATGAGATGCACTCTCTCTCTCTCTCTCTCTCTCTCTCTCTCTCTCTCTCTCTCTCATCCACATTTTTTTCTTTTTACCTCTCTCCTTCTTGGGTTATACATGCCTTTATTCATATAACTTATTAAGATGGTTGGCTGAAAGTGTAAGACAGGTATATTTGTCTATTTGTGGACCTAATGTAAAGGAGCAGGCTTTCTACACCATGCAGTGCAACCCTCCCATCACTATGCCTCTCAGAGGCCGACTGGCAGAGGTCCATTTGCCATGGAATCTCAAGCCAGACTCACTGCAGTGCAGTATAATAAGTTTTTAAATTTAAATTTTAAACTAGTGTCTCAAACTGCTACAGGGCTTGTGTTCTGGGGCAGTGGGTGGTCCTTCGCTATGCTGTTGCACTCCATGGGTAGTGGTGGTGGCGTACCAGGAAACATGGTGTGTAGCACCAATTTGAACTTTTGATTGGCAAAGGGAACAATATCAAGAGCACAATTTCATTTTGCGAGTAGGCTGCTTGTATCTCTCAACATTCATAAGTCGACACCCTCTGTATTAGATAATGATTATAAATCAAAATAGTGCTAAAAATTACTAAATTGCTGTAACTCGGAAGCACATTACTTGATGGCCTTACCTTATGTGAATAAAATTCATGGTAAGTTTATTAAGGTAATGAATAACTTTATGCTGAAGTCATAGCCATAATTTGTATGAAGTGGCTTAGCTGGTTACCCTTTGTGCACTTAGCACAAAACACAGCTGTGCACAACATGTAGTATCAAGATCAGGGTCAGAGACCTTAGCATGCACAGAGAGTGTTTTGTTTACCATTTCAAATCTACAGCTGCTTGGGGTAGGAGCACTGTAATTCTTCAGCCAATTGTGAAACATCTTGAACACAAAGAAAGGCAGAAAGCAACCTAAGGAACTTAAGGTAGCTTAAGCTGCCAGACCAACAACACAGTAGTGAAGACATCTGGGAGCCAGCCATTGCGATCAATTCTCCTAGAGTGCATTGCTGCTCTGATTTCTGTTAACCATGGTACAGCAGACTGGAGGAACCCAGCACCACCTCCATGCCAGCTACAGCCTACATGGACACTGATACGTCTTTCTTTCCTCCTCTGCCTGTTGGTAAATGACATGCCACATCCCACTCACCGGACACATGCAAGATCCAATGCACCACCTCCCTACCACAGCAGCCTCTTGACATTCCCACCAAGACCTCCTTCCTCATCAGGGCCTGCAATGGAGCTAGGGTATTTTCCAACCCTAACCATGTCTCTCACACCCTCTACACTTCTCCATTGGCCATCCACACTTCTCCATTGGCCAAATACACTATTAAGGGGGAAACTTGCTCTCTTGACAATGGCTCCACTCTTGTGGTTGTGTTATGGGAGAATAACATCTATAAGGTTCCAGCTCTGAAGGAGAACACCTTCACCCTGGGTGAGTGGCATGTCACCTGTTGCTGTGTTGAAAGGGAGACTGGCAAGGTAGGGCCTCTCACTGATGACACCAATATCACAGAGGTCTGCAACACCATTAAAGCCATTGGAGGTGCAGACAATGAAGAGCTGATGTGGATCCATCCTCACCACCTCCTCATAGCCATCTTGGCTGTGGGAACATATGTCATAAGCCACTAAGAAAGTGTAGACTGCTGTCTGGGAACTGATTAGTCCATTTTATATTGATTCCTATGGGGAAAATAGTTTTGGTTTTCAAACACTTTGGATTCTGAACAGCATTCAGGAATGAATTATGTTCCAGAACTGAATTTCCACTGTACACACACACACACACACACACATATATATATATATATATATATATATATATATATATATATATATATATATATATATATATATATATATATATATATATATATATATATGATTTTGTGTAGTAGCCATGCAAGGAAAGTTCATGTTCCAATTTTCTTTGACAGGTCCCTTGAGTGAATACATGGTTATGCGTAAAGAGTTAATCATTAAGGGATTCGTCATCTACAGCTGGAAGCACCGCTGGGAGAGCAGCTTTAGGCAAATGAAGAAGTGGGTGGATGAGGTGAGGAACTGCATGTATCTTCTCAGTCAAAAATTAGAAATATTTGATGGAGGACCAATGAGTAGATTTTAGTAAAGTCAATGAGTCAATGAGTGGGTAACAAGACTGACACTAAAGTAAGGTTATTCTTAAGGAGATTTATTACCAAGAAAAGTGGATATCCACCTGACCTACTACAATTCAAGTATAAAGTAAATTACTTTTTTAGTTAATTTTTTTGTGATCATGAAGATAATTTCCTTGTGAATCTAGTGATATATAATATGTACCTATTTATGAATCTCAAAGAAAAGAAAAGTGCTTCTAAATCGAAGTTCTGCAATGTGAGGCCACAAATGCTTGCTAACAGAAGAAGTATTGGAAAGAGAACTTATGAAACTCACTGATATGTGAGAGGGTTAACACTACTATTTTTTGTACATTGCAGACACTCCTACATTTTCTTTCTGATTAAGACAATACTTTGTCTCTGCAGGGAAAGATCCAGTACCATGAAACAGTGGTGCAAGGCTTCAGCAACATGCCATATGCTTTCATTGGTCTCTTCCGTGGAGCCAACACTGGGAAAGTTGTGGTTGTGCCATAGAAGCTCTGAGACACTTTCCTCATGTTTCTTATGGTCTTCAAAACTCCTGTTGAACAACACATGGTCTTTATTACTCATATATGCTTGCCTTCTACCATTCATGATATTATTTAAACCATTTTTAGCCTCTTGTACAAAGGGATATTACACACACACACACACACACACACACAACACCATGGAGAGATGTCCCCCCACAGCACTTGGTTCCAAATATTTTCATGGGAACTTCATAAGAGCCTGGTTTGTCATGTACAGGGAAAGGAGAGAAAGAAAAAAGTGCTGTCGATGTGGCAAAAAAGGTGTCTGGTAAGAGACTGAATGAGAAATAACAATCATGGCCGAACAGTCTTGTCCAAGAGACTTGTTGCTTGTGCATTCTCTGGATTTAAAAAGAATGACGATCCTTTTCATCTTCCTTTTAACTAGTAACAGCATCCTCCTCACCACAGACACCCAAAAAGCCTAATGCCTTGCCTTCCACATCCACACAACATTTGGCACCTCCAACCTTGTACCCACCCCCACCATACCTTCTTCACACACCAGCCACACAATAGTCATGGCTATCACTCCCCAGGAGCTTTCCTCGATTTTGCAGTCACTGTCTGCTGGTAAGGCCATCAGAGTGAACAACATCCCCAATGAGTTCTCCTGATGCCTCCCAGATTCTCTAGCCTGCCTCCTCCTGAATATCTTCACTGCCAGCTGGCTGTCGGGGATGTTCCCTTCAGTGTGGCAGCATGCTGTCACACTTCCTATCCCCAAGCCTAGCAAGGAGCCTTCAGAGACTTCCTCATACAGGCCCATTAGCCTTCTGTCCAACCTTGGGAAAATACTAGAACACATTGTACAAGACAGACTGACATGGTGGTTGGAAAATTAACACCTTCCTACACACATATACAGATTTCATCCCAACAGGGGCACTCTGGATGCCCTGCTTTATCTGTAGCAGCACATCCAGGAAGGATTTAACAACAAGCAGTTCATTTTAGTAGCCTTTCTTCATCTTAAAGGAGCTTTTGATCCTGCTTCACACAATGCTAATTTTGTAAAACTTGACCTCCTGAGATTTAGAGGGTACCCCCTTAACCCATAAACTGTGACATACATCAAATGATAAACAGCGTGTAACTGAGACTTACATCATGTCGTGTGAAGGCTATTTTTAAACTTGGCGGCCTATATTTCACTCCCATATGTCTTGAAATGCCATTTGGCAACTCAGGATGAGTGAATCCTCTCTCTCTCTCTCTCTCTCTCTCTCTCTCTCTCTCTCTCTCTCTCTCTCTCTCTCTCTCTCTCTCTCTCTCTTCCATGTGTGTGTTTGCACACATATGTCAGTGTGATGGTGTGCAGATGCAAACAGAAAGACAAGTACTGATTGACTGACTATTGTCAGCACACTGTCATAATAGGCACTGATGTTAACATTCACTGATATAAATCAACTTTTCCATGGAAATGATCATCTAAGAGAACTATGTTATTTTATGCAGGATGTAATGCAAGTTTCTGCAAATACTAAAAGAGATGAAAGAACATGTAATTCTAAGTAGAAAATGTTCTATACACATATGCATTTTAGGGCTTTGTTTACCCATCAGAGGAGTTGAAAATGTATGGGACTTGCAGGTGTACTACGCGTGTAACTATGAAGTGACAGACAGACAATTGCATTGTCACAGCCTTGGAGGTGCCACTTGGTCAAATTACGAATGGTTTAATCTTATTTTTTGCAAGCCGTGAAATATTACAGTATCTTATAACAAGACAAATGGTATTAAAAAGCATGTAATTTACCGATAAGAATTACACAACAATATTATTGCGGTGATTAAAAGTACTCCTGTAAAATGCTATGTGGCATCATCACTCAGCTGTTTTCAAGGTTGCTCAGACTCACTCCCCCTCTCCTCCCTCACTTCAATGATGTATGTGTATAGAAAACTTTCTACTTAGAATTACATGTTCTTTCACCTCTTTCAGTATTTCCAGAAACTTGCATTACACCCTGTATATGATGCACTTGGTATTTATTAAGATTTCCATATTTAGAAACTGATAATACTAATATTTGTTTTGTATAAGAAATAATCACATGAGTAATATATGTGACTTTACATATGATGTACTTGATGTTTATTAAGATAATTAGTTATAGTGGTAATACTAATATTTATTTTGTTTTGGGTTGGAATAGGATTAAGTTTCCATATGCCTGTATAGGATTTATTTTTACTATTTATGTTAAAACATGCCGTTTGACCCCTCGAGTTTTAGTTACTTAAGTTGGACAGATTTTGTATTTGAGTGTGTTTTGATAATAATTATTGTATCTAAGTCTTGTCAATAAACTAATTAACTGTGTGTGTATGTGTGTTTGTGTGTGTGACAGAGAATATTTGTACGTATGTTTACCATATCTACATCACAAATATATACAACCAGAATAATCAAATCACATCAAAAACACTGCTCACCACTCACTAGCTTGAGGTGACAAACTGCACATCACTATATCACCATGCATAAACTAATGTAAATAATGAACTAATATTTGGTTTTCCTATACTTTTCTATGGAATCTTTCATTTTTAACAGTAAAAAAATTTTTTTGAGAACTTTTTATGCCAATAATTGTACACCATGGGTATGACTGCCAGAACCCTACTGCACAGTTTATGGGTTAATTGGATTAAGTCCTGTCTTCTGGGTCCTTTTCTCTAGCGATAGGTAACACCTACTCTAGGCATTACCTCATCACCAGTGGTGTCCCACAGGGTTCTCCTCTCAGTACTCTCCTCTTCAATGTCTTACATTTTGACTTTCCCTCCTTGTCATGCACACAAGCACTCCTAAACACTGATGACATTTCCCTGCTTTACTCAGCTTCCATTATCCAGGAGGCTCAGCTCCACCTTCAGCATGGGCTTGATGACGTCCTGGATGACACATTGGGACCTGATGGTGAGTGCCCAGAAGTCTACCCTTCTATGCTTCATCCAAAGGAGCATTCCGAACATCCCAATGCAGTGATCAATGGCTCTTCAAAACCCACCACAAGTTCCTTGGTTTATTGTTGGATGGCCCCCATCTAACCTGGGGCTGCCACACACAGTACCTGGTGACCTCGTACATCAAGAGGATTAACCTCATGAAGTCCCATGCAGGTGTTAAGTGGGGTACAGACAGGTGTACTCTCCCTCACTTTTATTGTTCTTATATCTGGAGTCACCTGGACTACAGATATAAGGTTTATGGAGCGGCCTCACCCTCCAAAAATTGGAGGAAATTAGAAATTCTGCAAGCCGCATTACTTTGGAAGCTTTTAGGTCCTCCCCAGTTACAGCTCCTCAGGCAGTCCTCCCTATCCTCACTGTCACACTGATGCTCCACCATCCTTGCGTCCACCCATAGCAGCCATGCCCTCCACTTCCTCCCCCTCTGATAGCATAGGGAACCACTTCATGGTCTAGCTTATCAAGTCCACACTCCCTTTGTAGACAGAGCCCTCTCCTTTTTTTGCTACCCTCTGGGTAACCCAACTCTCCTTTTTCACTCTAGAGAAAACCTCCCATTGAGCCTTTGGCATCCTCTTTCTTCAATAATTTATCAGGGGTTCCACACACAAATAACATGATTCAAGGCTGGCTGCCCAGCACTGGGCAGGATCTCATTCCTGTCCTTACTACACACACACTACAACAACAGTTTACACATATACACTGATGGCTTGTTCCTCCCATCCCCCTCCCCCCTTCAGTTAGAGCAACCATCTACATCCCAACATTGTCCATTGCTACTGCCTGGAGGTTGGCAGCCACCACCTCTATCCTTGCGGCAGAATTGTTTGCCATTAAGGAGGGCCTCAAGTTTGCTACCAATCACACCTCCCTCTTGCTCAGTCATACTCTTTGCTGATTCCCTCATGACCCTCCACCTCATCCAGTGCCACTCCTGCAAATCACACTACTCCCTTTGCCTACAAATACATCACCTACTATATCAACTGTCAGCCTCACAAATCAACATCCACCTTCAGTGGATCCCCTGCCACATCAGCTTGGCACTGCAGGAAATACCATGGTTGACAGAGTGGCAAACGAGGCCTACTCCCACCCCTCTCCCATAGATCTTCCCACAGACCAGACTGATCTACTGACCAACCTAGAGAAGGGCTATAACTTACACTGGGAAAGACACATGACAGATGCCCTACAGTACACAACACTTGGACGCATCAGACAGGACATGACACCATTGGTGGACCCACTTCCCCAGCCATGTCCTAGACACTGCAGCCACCAGACTCTGGATAGGACACAACCTCAATGCCCACATGCACAGGCTAGGCCTGATGGATACTCCTTATTTTCCCTGGTGCCCCACACAGCCAATGTTAATAATGTTTAAGTTGTGCGTGAACTGTGCTTTATGGATAACATACATCTTTTGTTTTTTTTGTTTATGTGAGAGGGCGTGCACTTCTGGTGTCTTAGCTGGATGTGTAGATTCTGGTTTTCATAAATAAAGCCAAATGCTGTACATCTGCCCTTTGATTTACCCTGCCACACTGATCTACAAGTAAAACAAATGGTAGCAGAGCGTAGTTGTGGCAGGGGTTAGGAAATTTAGAGCTAATCGAGAAGAAAAGACGAAGTTAAGATGGGTGACTGCAGCAGAAGGGCTCTGTTATATATATATAAGTTAGCCATTACCTCATTTTCTATATCATAAGAAGTATCCAACACTACAGTATTATGTTTATTGTGTTTCAATCCTAATAGTGAGTAGAATCTCATCATACAAATGATGCACATTTGTTTTTCATTTATTATTACATGGTTTAGTTTACTCACATATAGCCACACCCACACACACACACACTGGGAAAGGAGCATGTCCTGGCTTACTACAGTGCTAAGTTCAGTAAGCTGGAGAGAAACTACTGTGTGACCAGGAAAGAGTTGCTGGCTGTTGTGCAGAGTCAGGTCCATTTCCACTCCTATTTCTATGAGGCTGAGTTTGTCATCTGGACTGACCATGCTGCCCTCTGGTGGCTAAAGAACCCAGAAGGACAGCTGGCAAGATGGCTGGGCCGCCTGGAGCAATATAACTATCACATGGAGCATCAGCCACAGAGGATCCACAGCAACACACATAGTTTGAGTCACTGGCCCTGTGAGCTGGGGTGCTTGCACTACTAGCAGGAGGAGAACACCACCTGTCGCAGCCTGCGTGTAGAGGGTGAAGCCAGTGCAACCAGCCCACAGAGGCAGGAGGCTCAGCAAGCTGACCCTGACCTTGCTCCCATGATGCAGTGGTTGGAAGAAGGTGAGCAAACAGACAAGGAGGAATTGTCACTGGCAATCCCCACTACAAAGGCCTTGGTCAAGCAGTGGACAGCACTGAGGATACAGGACGGCGTGCTGCAGCGATGCTGAGAGGATGTGGCCACAGGAGTGTGCCTGGCTGCTGATGGTTCCTCTTTCCCTCTGCACTGAACTGTTTGAGGAAGCTCATGCTGATGTCTCCAGTGGGCACATAGGGATAAAAAAGGCTTTCTGCCGCCTCCGTTAGCATGTGTGTTTGGTTGGCACAAGGAAAGATATGGAGGAGTGGTGCAAGTTGTGCCATGCCTGCACTGCTGAGAAGGGCACAGCACATCGCACCCATGCTCCACTACAGCTGTACCAGTCAGGCTCACCCATGGAAAGGGTGGCGGTGGACATCACTGGGCCCCTGTCTTGCACACCCCATGTTAACCAGTACATTTTGGTGACCATGGATTACTTCACTAGGTGGCCAGAGGTGTACAGGATCCTGCATCATGAGGCAGAGACCATGGCTGGCATGGTGGTGCAAGAGTTCTTCACCTGGTTTGGGGTTCTTGGGAAACTTCACTCTGACCAAGGCCAGGAGTTTGAGATATGAGTGTTTAAGCAGTGCTGTGAGCTGGTGGGAGTACACCAGACCCCCACTACACCTCTGTGCCCCCAAAGTGATGACATGGTGGAGCGTTTTAATAGGACGCTGGAAGAGGAGCTGGCTAAGTAATGGAGCTTAGACCAGCAAGATTGGGACCTGTGGCTGCCCTCTGCCTTGATGGTGTGCCACTCGACACAACAAGAGGCCACAGATTACACTCTGGCTTGGATGATGTTTGGTTAGATGTGGCTGCCTCTCGACTTGGCAACAGGACGGCCATCTGGGAAGGAGTTGCTGGAGACGGTGCCTGAGTTTATAGCAGGTTTACAGTGGAGGATGGAGGCCACACAACGACAGGTGGCAAGAAATCTCCGGTTGGCAGGCCAGTCCATCATGTCTTGCTGGTATCAGAGGCATGCTCATGATGCTAAGTAAGCCGTAGAGGACTGTGTCTGGCTCTACAATCCTTGGTGGAAGCGAGGCCTCATCCTGAAGCCTCAGAACCACTGGAAGGGACCCTATACTGTCTTGCAATCACTCTCCGAGACGATGCACAAGATCAGTGATGGTACATGCAAGCAGGCCCTTGTTGTTCATGTGGACCATCTGTGGGCCACAGCTGAGGAAGACTACTTCACATAGGGCCAGGGAGGGCCTGCCTCACTGCATGAGAGTGGTGAAGGGAGTGGTGCTGAGGTGGATGCTAGCGAGGAGTCTGAGGACGGCAATGTTACTCCCCAGTCAGTCAGTGAAGTGAGTGACTGAGACACCATGGGAGGAACGGAACATGTACCTTTGTTGTGCTGCCTTTGTAGGTCACAGAAAAGAATCCTTGCTGAAAGGACTATCACTGCAACAGAAGTGAAAATGAATAGTCAGGACGACTATTATCATGAAGGGGAATAGTGTTGTGAAGTGATGAAGTTGCTACTTGGTAGTAGCTGTCTTGGATGGTCTGTTTTGTAGGTGGCTGCAAGAAAGCTTATTGTCTGAGCGGTGCTGGCCAATCAGCAGTAAACAGAATCTATATAGGGGGGTGGTGGCGGCGGAGTACAAAAAGAGTACAGTAAGAGTGCTGAGGGAGTATCGTCATCGTGTTTGACCGCTACCTACGCTGGTTCGCTCCATGATTACGCCACGCCACAGGACCGCAAGTGTGTGTGCCTTCACCTTGCTTGGCAGCTCCTCCGTGTTGGTCCATTTCCTGACTCACGCCAGCGATTACACCACATCACCAGACACCGCAGTGTGTGGGCCTTCACCTTGCTTGGCAGCTTGTCTTATATGACAAGGAGTTTATCGGCCTACAAGTCGGTTGTACGGTGCCCTGTTCTTTAGTGTAAATAAAAAAAGAAAATGTGTGAACAAGTGTTTCGTTATCCCTTCTCAGTGGCCTTATGAGTATAGTTGGTGCCCTGCCTTGCTCCTTCACTGGACAATGGACCCATGGATCCCTGTTGGTCGCCCCTGGCTGGGGTGTTTGTAACAATATTGTTGAGGTGCTGGAGTAACGTTAATGGCACTGTACCACCGAGTAGTGAAATTGGACGTTGGCAATGCTGGTATTGACTGAGGTGGTAGTGGAGGTGAGAGTGTTGCAGACAGGTGGATGGGAGGCAGCTGGTTGGCTGGACAACTGGCCAATTAGCTGCAATCCGAGCCTCAGAGGAGAGTTGCCGCCGCCGAGGAGACAAAGAACTGTTTCCTGCATACGTCACACCTGCGCCGCGCTCTGACATTCATCGCTCCTGCACCACGCTGTGACTGTATATGACTTTGCGTCTCGAGGCACGTTGTGAGGATTGCGTGTCCCAGCAGCTTGAGACAGTAGCTATCTGAAGCTGAGGTATGTGCATGACACCTATGTTGTCCGTGATGGAGCGGGCTGCGGGTGGAGGTAGTTGTGTGATGCTCCCCACATAGTGCGAAACTACTACTGTGCGCTGTGACACTACTTGTATGGTGAGACACGTTACTCTGAGGTACTGGACACTATACTGAGTGAGGCCGTGTGGTGCATGCCTTGCTTGTATTATGATGTGTTGGTGTACCTTTTGCCCTGTAGTGCCGCTCTGTGCTGTTCATAAAGACAGGATTGCTAGGTGAAACTGTATCTAGTTACCTTCTCTCAGTAATCTGTTGAGTCCAGACTGTGAGGGTGTGTGCCTGCCTCGCCCACCATTAGGCAAACGAACCCGACGATTTTGGTGGATCCCTGTTCTGTGCTGACTGCCCCTTGGCTGCTGCTGTGGTGATTGAATACCGGAAGGCGCCTGAAGGGGGTCGTCACAATATTTCCCTGAACAGACATAGAAGCAAAACAAAATATTTTACGAAACCATAAATATTGACTTATAAACCGAATTAAAGATATTAAGAAAAAAAAAAAAACAGCCGGCAGGTTGGAACAGAAAGATACATTATGATGGCAGAGACCTCAGTAAAGACAACCACCATTTTGCCTCATCATTCAAACCTTCATCACAACAAAATCAGGCAATGGCGATATATCTGGCCAGCGTATATGACATCTTACTCCTGGGGCTTCACTTTGGGACATTGTCTTATAATAGAGGAGAGATGTAGCAGAACACGGATGATAGTAGGGATCACCTCAACTGATTAGTATAAAACATTTTAAACATTTTAATTTTGGTGCTTCATTTTCTGCATAGGATAATTAACTGATAATTTGTCCTGGAGGTTAGGTGTGAGTAGGTTTGGACGAGTTAGGACCGTGAAATGTCGAGTTATTTAATTAGGACTGGAATGTATATTAATATAAATCTATTCCTGTCGTTTCCTAGTTAAGATGGCCCACTCAAGGATGCAATTGCCACACACACACTGTTAATGCTTTTCTTAACACCACTACTATTTTCACACACACACTGTTAATGCTTTTCTTAACACCATTACTATTTTCATCTTCATTGTGTTAATTTCCTGAGAAAACGAAAGTAGCGTGGCGCCGTAGAGGGAGGCACCTTACCTACCTTCATTACAGGTCACGGATCCCCGTAAATTCTTTTTTCAGTCTTTCTTGCCCCCTTCTCCCGGACTCCATTGGCTGCGTCAGCGCCTTCCTCACTACACATCAGAGGTTTAAATCATGTGGAATCCCTCGTGGCCACTGGATAGGTATGAACATACGAAAATCACAACACTCCCCAGAGAGAAGCAAAGCGACAGGTAGGGAGTTGGGGAGAAAAAAAAAAAAAAAACAGCCTTGAATCTTCCACGCAGACAGCAGATAACAGTGGCAAGAATGGTCCCACACTAGGTCTGAGTCGGGACGTAGAATTCTTGGTCAGGACTGGGCAGCATTCAGATTTCCAAGTTGGAATTATTCTACAGATAAGTGTTGCCAGTTAATGTATGGAAAAGTCTAGGAGAAAGAAAAAAAAAAAAAAGCAAATATTAGTAATTCGGTAGACAGTATACATGTTTATTTTATTTTGGCTGCACTAAAACGAGCCCTTTTTTTATTTTTTTTTTTTCATCACCAATCTTATCTTAACTTTACCTACTCTGTCAGCTTTTATTTAGTATTGGGTTGCTATCTGTCAGAGCAGGGTTTTTTTTTTTTTTTTTTTTTTTTTTTTTTTGAGAAAACCTAGAACACTGGGAATGAAGTAGCTGTATGTCATTTTTTTTTTTTAATAGTGCCTACTGTAGGTCTTCATGTGATTATGTTCTTGTCTGCTAATTATTCATAGTTGATTGTCAATGCTTGCATGGGTAACCTGATGGAAAGGGCACGGTGAGCACCAGACATTGGACTCGGCGGACTCGGTTCCTTTGTGCCTAATTACATACCGATGTTGACAATACGTAAAATACATAAATATAAAACACTTGATATATGCAAAGGGAGAAGATTTTGGAGATCTGTTATCACTCATTACTCTTATTTACGTGCTCCATTCCTGGCCTAACTTTTTTTTTTTTTTTATGTAGGAGGGATGCTGGCCAAGGGCAGCAGTAATCCATAAAAAAAAAAAAAAAACCCACAGATGCCAGTCCCATAAAAGGGTCTAAAGCGGTAGTCAAAATTAAAGGAAAAATGTCTTGAAACCTCCCTCTTGAAGGAATTCAAGTCATCAAGTCATAGGAAGGTGGAAATACAGAAGCTGGCAGGGAGTTCCAGAGTTTACCTGAGAAAGGGATGAATGACTGAGAATACTGGTTAACTCTTGCATTAGAGAGGTGGACAGATTAGGGGTGAGAGAAAGAAGAAAGTCTTGTGCAGCGAGGCCGTGGGAGGAGCGGAGGCATGCAGTTAGCAAGATCAGAAGAGCAGTTAGCATGAAAATGGCGGTAGAAGACAGCTAGAGATGCAATATTGCGGCGATGAGAGAGCGGCTGAAGACAGTCTGTTAGAAGAGAGGAGTTGATGAGACGAAAAGCTTTTGATTTCACCCTGTCTGGAAGAGCGGTATTAGTGGAACACCCCCCCTCCCAGACATGTGAAGCATACTCACATGGACGGATAAGGTCCATGTACAGAGTCAGCAGCTGGTGGAGGTGAGAAAAATTGGCGGAAACGTCTCAGAACGCCTAACTTCATAGAAGTTGTTTTAGCTAGAGATGAGGTGTGAAGTTTCCAGTTCAGATTATAAGTAAAGGACAGACCGAAGATATTCAATGTAGAAGAGGGGGGGCAGTTGAGTGTCATTGAAGAAGAGGGGATAGTTGTCTGGAAGATTGTGTCAAGTTTATAGATGGAGGAATTGAGTTTTTGAGGCATTGAACAATACCAAGTTTGCTCTGCCCCAATCAGAAATTTTAAAAAGATCAGAAGTCAAGTGTACTGTGGCTTCCCTGCATGAAATGTTTACTTCCTGAAGTGTTGGATGTCTATGAAGAGATGTGGAAAAGTGCAGGGTGATATCATCAGCGTAGGAGTGGATAGGACAAGAAGTTTGGTTTAGGTCATTGATGAATAATAAGAAGAGAGTGGGTGACAGGACAGAATCCTGAGGAACACCACTGTTAATAGATTTAGGAGAACAGTGACCGTCTACCACAGCAGCAACAGAACGGTCAGAAAGGAAATGAGGTGAAGTTACAGAGAGAAGGATAGAAGCTGAGGGGAATAGTTTGGAAATTAAAGCTTTGTGCCAGACTCTATCAAAAGCTTTTTGATATATCCAAGACAACAACAAAAGTTTCACCAAAATCTCTAAAAGAGGATGACCAAGACTCAGTAAGGAAAGCCAAATCACCAGTAGAGCAGCCTTGATTGAACCCATACTGATGATCAGATAGAAGGTTGTGAAGTGATAGATGCTTAAGAATCTTCCTGTTGAGGATAGATTCAAAAACTTTAGATAGGCATGAAATTAAAGCAATAGGACATATCCATATACGTACAATGAAGCAATAGTGATTTGCCAATACGTAGTTGATTACAATATGTAGTTGACTATTATTCAATTCTGGATTTATGTGCTTAATATATATAATCTCTAGTAATTTTGTGTCCATATTGGACTCTGTGTAGTACTCTGAAATCTTTGTCACAAAAGGATGATCATGTTCATGTGAATAGAAACGTATTGCTGAAAATGATGGAACAGCTAGTTGATTATTCATTCGTGGAGAAATACTTTTACACATTGAATTGTTGAACATAAAGGTATTTCATAAAGCTTGCTTACAATACTTGTTAGTGATACAGGTATGTAATTTAATGGTTCCATTTTATTTCTCCCTTTGTATATTGGGACTATGTTGGCTCTTTTCCATTCCCTTGGTACTTTTCCTTCTTTCAACAAGCTGTTGATTATAGGTTCCTCCATTTGTTCTCCGCATTCTTTTGATATCCATCCATTTACTTGATCTGGTTCCATAGCTTTTCTAACATCCAGCTCTTCCTGCAGTTTCTTGATTTCTTTTCTCTTTTCTTGTATCTCCTGTGATACCACTTTCGGTGCCACAAAATGGGTTTCCTTTGTAAACACATTGAAAACTCTCTTTCATTAGTTTACTCATCTCAGTAGTTTCATAAATTCTTCCTTATCTGTTAACTTGTTTGTGTCATCCCTATGTTTCAGTTTTCCATTTACATATCTATAGAAGAATTTGGGCTCTTCCTTGCATTTTCCTACTATGTCACTTTCAAAATTTCTTTCTTCTTTTCTTTTTATTATACCATATTGATTTATTGCATTTCTGTTTTCTTCTCAAGTATTTATGTTCAGTTTTCTCATAATTTTCCTCCATCCCCTGTCTTTTTTCTTTTTTGCTTTCACACACCTGGCATTATACCATTCATGCTTTCCAGTTTTCACTTTTTAACTTGATACATACTGTTGCACCCCCTCTCTCTACTTACTCAAAAAATATCTCATATTTTTTTCTTGCACTACTTTACCTTTAAATAGCTCTTTCCAGTTAATTTTTCCAGAAAATCTTTTAAGCTCTGCAAAATTTACCTTAGCAAAGTTCTGTCTCCTACTTCTAAATTGTTCTTTCCTGTGCAACAATGTTTCCTTCTATAGTACTAATTCTGTTGTCACATGATCACTTCTTCCCATTGGACACAGACAATGTATACTTGGTCTACTTTCTGGAGTTTTTGTAAACACTAAGCCCAGATGTGATGGTTCTTCTCTTCATCTTGTAGGTTCGTTCACCCAGTGTCTCATTGTATTCACCATCATGGTATGCATAAGTTCTTCATTCCATGAACTGACATATTCTTTCACTTCCATCTCCTCCCAGTTAATTCCTTTATTGTTGAAGTCATCTACTAAGAGCACTTTGTTACTTTTCCTTATCATTTCCTCTATGCTATTTCTTGTTTCTGGTTGCATGATTTTATATCTATTGGTCTCCCATTCATTAGTTTTTGGTGGTAAGTACATCACAGTAACCTTCCTCTTTTCACTTCCTTTGATCTTAATCACAATACTCAAAGTTTCCTCCATTCCATCACCATATTCCACTTCCTCAACAACATTATTCTCTTTTACCAGTATAATCACTCCTACTCCTCCCTTTCCTTTTCTGTTTCTCCTCCATGTGCTATATCCTTCCTTTGCAAATTTCAGCTTTATTTCCTCTTTTATTTTGGTTTCCTTTAAACATACCACATCTACATTATTGTTCTTTAGGTAGTCAGCTCAGCACCAAACCACCTACATTTGTATATGTAATTTTTAAGCTTCCACTTTGTTATCTTCTGTGGCATCTTTGTGCCACCATTTCCTCACTTTCATGTCCACAACTTTCCAAATGAATCTCCTTACTTGTTCCTGTGTTCTCTTTCCTCATTTTTTGACTGGACATGTACTCTCAACTCTTTCAGTTTACTTCTCTCTTTTTCGTTCATGTCTCTTTTTATCCATGTTCCACTCATTCCTTCTTGTTTTGCCAATTTTCCTGTTCTTTCTAAGATGTTCTGCTGCTGTTTGTGACATGAATCTTATTTTCATTGGTCTTTTTCCATTTTCATTGTACTTTCCAGTCCTGTAAACCTCTTCAATTTATTCAACTATTTCCTCTCCTTCCCCTGCCACTTCTGCTTTTATTTCCTAAGCCCTTTTCACCTCTTCTTTCTCTGTAGCTATTTTCATGGGTAGGTTCTTCTCCTTGACCCCAAATACCACCACGCACATCTTTCTCTGTACTGTCTCTCTCACAAGATTACTTTTTTCCTTTATTATTTTAATCACTTGCTTTTCCATGTCCTTATTGTTGTTCTCTCTCTTCTTTGTAACTTTTGACCTCCTCTGTTTCTAACTCTTACTTTTCCAACCTTAATCTCTCTCTGTCTCTTGTAAAGCTTTCTTTAACTCCTTGTTCTCTTTCTTTGTTAAGCACCTGTTACACTTTTGGTAGCTTCTGCTCCCTCTAGTATCCAGTACACTGCCACTAGCTTCTGTGGCCTGCAGGCATTGGTGATACACAGGGAGGCTTCCATCTTTTATTGTTGTTCCCTCTCTTCTTTGCAACTTTTGACTTCCTCTGTTACTAACTCTTACTTTTCCAACCTTAATCTCTCTCTCTTGTAAAGCTTTCTTTAACTCCTTGTTCTCTTTCTTTGTTAAGCACCTGTTGCACTTTTGGTAGCTTCTCTCTCTAGCATCCAGTATACTGCCACTAGCTTTTGTGGCCGGCAGGCATTGGTGATACACAGGGAGGCTTCCACATGTTATTAATAAGGGGCAGCAATGCAGGTCTGGCTTCTATGGTTGCTGGAAGCAGAAAAGGGACCAGGAACTGAACAAGCCCACAGCATCCACCTCCCCACCCTGTACTTCCTAGTTCACCACATGTTTCTGCCTTAGCTACATCACCATGCCCACTTCAGCTGTTCACCACTTATTTTTTGCTGCTTTCTCCTGGTTTTTGGAAGCCCCTGCAATGCCACCCAAATGCCCTGCATCTTGTAAGCCTTCTGGTGCCAAGGAAGTGAAGAAGGGGAAGGTTATGATGCTGCAGGAGAAAGCTGAACTCGACATGCTGCAGGAAGGGAGAAGCTATGCTGCAGCTGGGCACCATTACAGTGTAAATGAAAGTACCGTTAGGTCCATAAAGAAGAACAAGGAATCAATCAGGAAAGATGTTTCAGCACCTATACTGATTTTTCTTATCAATAGATAATTATCTTTTAGGCATTTTAAGGGTCAATATAATGTGGATTTTAGCACTTCATGGGTGCCTTTGGAGATAACCCCGTGGAAAACTAGGTGTTCACTGTATAATTATAAGACATCTTTGAAAATGTTTTCCCTGAAGATATTAGTCACTGCTTGGTGGCAGCACTGCTGCTGCCCTCCAAATCTTAACTCATAACACATCTTTTGTTCTGACTCTATAGGGTTGCTGACCATAAGCTACAGAATTCCTTACCCTAACCAAATCCTGCCTTATTGAAAAGGACGGATACCAAAGTCTAGCTTGTAATCATCATTACTCTCAGAAAATATCTTTATTCTTTTAATACTAAAAAGAAGACATTTTCTTCAACAATATGGACAGTGTTGAGGAAGAGAAAGAATCCTGTGCTTAAGAAACACCTCTATATATACTGAATGTGGAAATCTCTAATGGATTTTTTTTTGTAAATTTCAATCTATGGGTGTTTCGATTATATACTATATGTACATGAGTGATGACCAAGCCTTAGCTCAACATTTCAACAAAGACCATTGAAGCCACAATATACAGTGAGTCAAGTAGTCTATTATAAATTCATAAGCATTATCTGCTAGAGGCACAACACATCTCTTTATTACTAAGTAACTAGTAACAATTCCTCTTGCTTACTGGTCATAGTAAGTAAATATTTTGTTTGGATTTCTGGATTTTCAACCTAAGAAATCTCATCCATGTTTAGGTCAATCCCCCATTCTTTTGCCCAAATATTTAGCCTTCAGAACTCTACCTATTTAAGGAAATATAGTACATATACACATACATTATATGCAAAGTTTTAATATTATTATATTAAATAAAACTATAAATCTCCATTATATCTTAATTTATTTTTCCCCTTACATGAGTTTATGTATATCAAGAACAAGGTGAGGAACTGAGAGGCCAGCAGATCAAAGGGCACTGGCCATTAGCACTAGCCTCCACCCAATGCTACTTTGAAGTAGGGTTAGTCAAGAGCAGTGAAGTTACTTGTTGGTCACATTTATATGGCCTTTTATATCACAAAGAATCTCAAGCACATCATTGCAACAACAGTCACCCACTATTCAAAGGAAAAATTCTATAGTAATTCTTTCACACAACTGCTGCTCATCAGCCATTCATTCTCATGGAAAGCTTCGACATAAATGTATATCCTCTTCATTATCTACAAAAGCTTACGTACCATTTTCTATATTATTTATCTCCACTTAGTTCATCCAACAACATAACTATGATAACTCAGCCAACATAATGTGAAGTTCCTCATCCAATCTTTGGCGTCTCCGCTTCTCTGCAGCAAGCAATTCTTCAGAATGTTCTAACTTAGTCTTCAGAGCACTTACATCCTTCCTGAGAGTGGCATGTTTTTGCTCATGCTTTTGTGTTCTAGTTTTAAGTTTAGTCAATCTTTTCTCACTGTCATTCTTTTCATCATCCACCTCACTCTCTTCTTGCTCAGACTCACTCCACACAGGTTCTTGTATATCAGGCAATTGTTCAGAATCTTTTTCCTCTTCTCCATTAGCATCAAGTTTCTTTTTCTTTTTCTTCTTAAGTTTTATTGGCTTTTTGGTGGTATCATCAAGCCACCATTCTTCACCCTCTTCTTTCTTCCTAGGAACTTCCTCCTCATCAGAATCATCAGAATCATCAGAATCATCTTCATCTTCACTACTGTCATCTTCATCATCAGATGCTTTGAAAGCTGATGCCATTTCATCAAGTTCTCTCTTAGTTTTAAAGTACATCTCTCGTTCAGCCTTCATGTCATGACAACATTTTATCATTCTGTCCCTTATTGTCTTTCTTTCCTCTCGTGTTCTTTCTTCTTTGGACTTTATGTTATTAAGTTTGTTAGTCATCAGCTTGATGTCTCTTTCTAATCTTCGTGCAGCATTTTGAGCTCTTTTCTCTGCTGCTTTCTCTTCATCTTCCTCTTCTGTTTCTTCTTCAGATTCTTCAGATTCTTCTTCAGTTTCCTCCTCCTCCTCATCATCATCTTCATCATCCTCTTCCTCCTCTTTAAAGCTCTCCATTTTATGAACTGATGAAGCAAAGCTTCTGCGGGAACCTGATTTTGATGGCATGGGGAAAGGTATCCTATCATCATCCTCTGTCGGTGATGAAGGTGGTGGTGGAGTAAAATCTATAGGATCTGTCTGTACACCAACAATTTCTATATCTGGGAGCTCAATGCAGTGTTCCTTCTGCAAGGCCTTGAATTTCTTTTCATAATAGTTGCTACGGAGCTCCCATTCTGAAGCAGAATTTTCAGCTACAATTAACTTTTGGTTAACTTCATTGTATTTATTTGTATAGTCCTCAGCTTGTTTCTTGTATGAATCTACTTGACCTTTAAGGTTATTAATTTCAGTCTCTAATGTATCTAATTCAGAGAAGTCCAAAACTTCATCTTCATGCATTCGTAATTTACTCATGGATTTTTCTAATTTTGGCACAATTTCATCTGCTTCACCATTAGTCATTGGCTTTGGATCATTAATGCCTGCACTTCTTAGTTGTCTTTTCAGCCTTTTTACTTCTGCTTGTAAAGCAGCTATGTCAATTTTATAAATCTTGCTTTCTCTTTCCAGTTTCTTTCTATTCTTAATCTCATCTTCAAGCTGTCCTTTGGTAGCCTGCAGGTCATCCCTCATCTTATCAATATCTTCTTCCTCATCTGAGGAGGATGGAATGCTCTCCAGTTTGTTGATGTTTTCCATAGTAAGTTGACGGCGAAGTTTCTTCACACCTGAAAGAAAAATATTTTAGTTGACCATTCCATTCTCAAATATCAAGCAAATGGATAAAGAGATGGAATCATGTTGTTGCAGCTCAGCCCCTATATGAACAATTCTAATACTTTGCAAAGTGTAAGTCAACATATACACATTTATTTTTCTGCATGATACTTGCCTCATGATCTAGTATTGCAATTTTAATAGATAATCATGTCTAATAGATACGTTATTTACACCACACAAGTACATACCTAGAGCCTTGAAGCATGGCTTGCTCCTGTCATTGGTCTTGACCTTACGCAACTTCACACCTCGATGAATTTCATGAAGCAACTGATTGTGGGCCATGGGCTTCTCTGATTCATAGACGAACTGAAATTATCATGTAGGAAAGGGATAAGATATGGACATGGAGCTATGTAGTGAATTATAAAGGGAATAACTTAATCTTTTAGATCATACAGAAAGCAGGCTTACTCTTATAATTTATTTGATAACAAGTTATCCTCCAACAAAGCTCTCTTTATATATCTATCTCTACAAATGTCTGTATATCCATTTCTGTCTTCCTTTCTTTTTGTCTTTTGTTTCTCTTTCCCTCTCTGTACACTTTGTTGTCATATTTACTTCCTCACCCCTGTAACGCTGTTATGGTACTATGGTGGACGGTCACTGTTCCTCTAGATCTATGAATAGTAGCTTTCTATAAGATTTTGTATAATCACCAACTCCATTTCCATTAATCAACAATGATCTCAATCTTATATGCCCTACTTACAGTGATTCTGTACTCATCAGTACCCTTTGGCAGAAAAGTCCCCCGTCTGGTATTAAGAAACCCATAAAAATGTTATGAAAATATTTAATTCTTGAGTATTTTTCCACTGGTTTCTGATTAGAAGACAGGAAACTTTCTTAATTCTTCAATGCCTTGACAAACTCAAATTTCTCTTCTACTATACGACCAAAACCTGCCTGACATTTGTCTCTCCTACTTTAAGTTTTAAAATGAACTGCTCCTTATACTTGATATTCTTGATCTCTTCTTTACCAAGTACTCAAAATAGTGATTTCATATCTTGGCTTTTACTTAAGCAGTTTTTCCAAAGAAAAGCATTAAAAACTTTGCTTTTTAATGCAAGACCAACCTATACTATTCTTCTGTACAAACTTTCCGAAAAAACAAACGAGGAACTGATGAGATTATTATACCACAACTTATTTTACTTCTGAAGGAAATAAAAAAAATAAACTCACCTTGCCACCTTTCCCTCTGGAGTTTGGAAGCATAGGGGTGGATCTGTCCATTTTGTCACAGGAGGGCAAGCGTCGAAGCTTAATACCACTCTGCAGATTAGATAAATAGAGATGAAATTGACATGTGAAAACTATATTACTACTTAAGTGGAAATATCTACAGGTAGCTCAGGCTATGTATACTACTACAACTAAGTAAATGATGAGGTACTGATTCTAACAAAATATCAAAGAATGAGCATCTGCAATTGTTTTTCATGTTTTTATGATAATTATATCTATCTCATCGTGAAAATATAAGGAATTGAAAAAATCAAGATATAATAGTTGTGTGGTGAAAAAAAACCTTCACCTCAATATCTCGCAGTAGACCATTCCAATCAGGTCGTGATCGGGCGGCCTTTTTAAGTTGGTCAAGTTTTTGTTTCTTGACAGCAGAAGTTGGTCTCTTTGGGTGGCTCCCAGGCTGAGGTGGTGGTGGTGGTGGCAGTCCAGGCATTGGGGGAGGTGGGGGAGGTCCTGAGCCTTCATCCTATAAAAAGTATACCAGTTTATATTATATATATTTGATACAGGAGTGTGATCTTGCAACTTAGTTAGCATACCAAGAAGTCATACTTACAACTTTTTCATCTCATTACCTTCAGTTGTACCAGGGACACACCTAATACATAGCTGAGCACCATGAAGGATGAAGATGCCACCTATTTCCATTTCATACCTATCACCTTTTCATACCATATACTAATGTACAATGAAAGGCACATGAATACAGGTTAAAGAAAAGAACAGAATCATGAGCATGCAATAAGTTGTGCATTGCTACATTTCTATACTTCATACACACACACACACACACACACACACACACACACACACACACACACACTACAAGTGTGTGTGTGTGTGTGTGTTATACATTAACTAAAGGAAAACAGATGGCAGATCAATATGAATATAGCTCAGAGCGTGTATACTACTACAACTAGGTAAATAAACACACACAAACACAGGGTTACAATGGTAGGGGGGGGAGGGATATGACATGAATGCATGACATCAGGTATTGTGCATTGTCAGACTGATACACAAATATGTTAATGTTAGCCTAGTGAATAAAATGAGATCCTGATATCAAGTAGAAATTTTACATTTTAAATGTGCTACAGTATCTTAGTAAATTTCCAAAATATTGCACATTCTTTGAAAAATATTAAAAAATGTAGAGAAACTGTAATCTGAGAATGTAAGTCAAGGTGAGTCATCCTAAATTCTGAAAAAGATACATTTCTAAGTGTCGCTGTATTTTTAGTTTGTGTTAGATCCTTAATGTGTTATTGTTCTTGTATACTTGCTTTTTGTTTTTTAGATGATGGTGGTGGTGGAGGGGGTGGTGGCTGGGATTGCACCTTCTGCAAGGAATGTGCACCAAACACTTCACTATAAGGGCATTGGGAATTACACTTGGAGGTAGACAAAAAGGGGAGGAGGGTAAAGCAAGAAAACCATGTCTCACAAAGAGATATGAATATGTATGTCAGTCTTGAATGAGACCTGGCATAATAAGCCACTATGTACCATTCCTTAACTACATTCCATAAATTTTAACATCCAGTAGATACATACAAATAAATGTCAATCACATAAGTTAGCACATTTTTTAAATTGAATTTTGAAGGAAGCAATAGATGTATCCTGGAAATGTAAGGTTATTTCCCCAAGATGGATACCTGTGATAATGATACATAAACTGATATAAAAGCAGAAATGTAATAATGTATAAGCTCATTTACTCAGAACTGGAAATGTCCATGATACTGTTAACACAGTGAAGAATAAAAGAATTAAATCATATGCTGTCCTGCCTCAGTGAGGCAAAAAAGTTTTGAGTCTTAAAAATCATGAAATGAAATATACAATGAAACATGTCAGCAAGGAGAAATCAGGCCCTAAAGTGAAAGAGACTGGAATTGTAATGGAGCCAATTGAGTAATATGCATTCACAAGGGATGCATCCTCACTTTTCACAATGTGTGCATTGCAGTCTGATTTCTGTATATAATGATGAAAATATTATGTGATATATGAAGCTTTTACTGTGCTACAAACACCATTCACAAACTTGTTTAAGTTTGAAACGAATCTCTTGCTGAAGTTGAAATGTTACATTTCATTAAACAGTAAAAGATTGCTGACATGATGTATTCATGGCAGAATAATCCTAGGAAGTTAAAAATTATTATACTTTTTAGATATTTTTTTTAAACAGTTGTTTTCAGAGGTATCAGTAAGTGTCAGGTTCTGAAAATGGCTAAATACATGGAATAAGATTAGAGTCCAAAATTTATTCTTTTGCTAATACCTGGAAAAAAAGGAAAATGTCTATTTATCCAACTCCGTTAATGAATCAGATATTATCACTGAAAAAAAAAAAATAATTAGTGGGCACTGTGCTAGGTGCAAACTGTAAATCAAAATACCATACCATCCAGTACATCTTAGACAACATATTAATCCTCATCACCAGTTGGGACAGCAAAAAAGTCTAATCTTATGGTAGACCTAGAGTTCATTATTTATCCTTGTATAATCCACTTAAACTCATATTATAGATCACACAGTCTCTACGCTTAGTATCATACATTTATTCATGAAGACACTGTATTTTTACTGCAACAGACCACAACTACTGTAAATATTTTAAGCTATTCAGGAAAATTATGGGATTCAGGGACTGTAAGTGGAGTAGACATTTTAGTATCCTACACTATTTATTACTGAACTCTAATAAAAATTCTAATGTTCAAGAAATAACAACTATATTTGATAACCTTACCATACTCTCAAACACATCTTTCTTGAAAACTGGTGAACCTGGACTCCATTCCTGTTAATGTTGGAAACTCAGATAAGAATATGAAAGGCAACACCAGAAGTAACTTTACTGTTTAAGAAGCTAAATTGCATTAATAAAGCATGTAAATTTATATGATTAATTAATAAAGCAGATATAAGAGATATTAGCAAAGTTATTTGTAAGGATTTTTGGCTTTAAAATATCCTATTGCATTATATAAAAATGACAATATGAATAACCAGCATCATAATGACTATTCTGCTCAAAACTCTCAGAAAGAAAATCCAGCAGGTTTATATATATATATATATATATATATATATATATATATATATATATATATATATATATATATATATATATATATATATATATATATATATATATATATATATATATACTCTTGCAAAAAATGCTTTCTATTGCAGATGCAATACTGTTTCTGGAAGTTCTGGGGTATTATAGAAAAAAATAAGTTGTTTAAAGCATAAAGCTCACCCTGGCATCCTGAGGTTGTTCCCACCATGGAACAGGACTTTCCAGAGCATTGTTAGACTGTGAATTGGAAGGTAGGCTGTTAGCAAAGCTGGAACTGCTAGCACACACACACACACACACACACACACACTCTCTCTCTCTCTCTCTCTCTCTCTCTCTCTCTCTCTCTCTCTCTCTCTCTCCTCTCTCTCTCTCTCTCTCTCTCTCTCTCTCTCTCTCTCTCTCTCTCTCTCTCTCTCTCTCTCTCATTTCAGCAAAGAAGTCTGTAATGTTAAACATCTTATGTTGACCCTTGAAAAATATGGTTGGCAACAATCAGTCCTCTCCCTCTAAAGGTTTAGAAGCTAAGATATAGAACAGTTCTTCTAGGTGTGATTATGGGTATCTATCTAATGTAGTATACAGGGCCTGAGCTTTACTCATATGGTCCTATCTCTGTATATAGTATATTTGACCATTTTCATGCAGCTGTGCATTGTATCACCCTTTCCTGTCTATATCAATATCCATATTTCCTTTGAGGCAGTGTGTGTTTGTCAATGCATGCTTTGTCTCAGCTATCCCTCTTTATGGCAAATGTATGCTTGTAAATAAGTATTGTATAATATTATAGTGTAAAGTTTATATTGATAAATTAATGTACTTTTATGATAATTATGTATTGCAAATATTTTAACTTTCCTAATAGGTCACAAGCAACAATTGTCAATAATCTACTGGATTAGTAGAATGATGTAGCTTGCCTTACATTGCAATATGAGTACAATATCACTTCTGTAAGATCTGAATATTATAGAAAGAAATGCTTTTGCTCACCCCTGCATCCTGAGGTTGTTCCCACCATGGAACAGGACTTTCCAGAGTATTGTTAGACTGTGAATAGGGAGGTAAGCTGTTAGCAAAACTACTGCTACTCTCTCTCTATGTCTCTCTCTCTCTCTCTCTCTCTCTCTCTCTCTCTCTCTCTCTCTCTCTCTCTCTCTCTCTCTCTCTCTCTCTCTCTCTCTCTCTCTCTCTCTCTCTCTCTCTCTCTCTCTCTCTCTCTCTCTCTCTCTCTCTCTCTCTCTCTCTTGAGCAAGCTTGTTATATCAGACATTTTGATAGAATGGCATAAAGTCATAGTTCTTGTAAGTGCAATATAGTAAAGAAGTAAAATGTACAAGTATCTTGTGCTTCAGGTATAATATTCCTGTAAGATCTGAGTATCACAGAAAATACAGTTGCTTAAAGGGTAAAGCTCACCCCTGCATCCTGAGGTTGTTCCCACCATGGAACAGGACTTTCCAGAGCATTGTTAGACTGTGAATAGGAAGGTAAGCTGTTAGCAAAACTACTGCTACTACCTCTCTCTCTCTCTCTCTCTCTCTCTCTCTCTCTCTCTCTCTCTCTCTCTCTCTCTCTCTCTCTCTCTCTCTCTCTCTCTCTCTCTCTCTCTCTCTCTCTCTCTCTCTCTCTCTCTCTCTCTCTCTCTCTCTCTCTCTCTCTCTCTCTCTCTCTCTCTCTCTCTCTCCTTTGAGCAAGCTTTTTATATCAAATATTTTGATAGAATGGCATAAAGTCATAGTTCTTGAAAGTGCAATATAGTAAAGAAGTAAAATGTATAAGTATCTTGTGTTGCAGGTATAATATTCCTGTAAGATCTGAGTATCACAGAAAGTACAGTTAAAGGGTAAAGCTCACCCCTGCATCCTGAGGTTGTTCCCACCATGGAACAGGACTTTCCAGAGTATTGTTAGACTGTGAATAGGAAGGTAAGCTGTTAGCAAAACTACTGCTACTACCTCTCTCTCTCTCTCTCTCTCTCTCTCTCTCTCTCTCTCTCTCTCTCTCTCTCTCTCTCTCTCTCTCTCTCTCTCTCTCTCTCTCTCTCTCTCTCTCTCTCTCTCTCTCTCTCTCTCTCTCTCTCTCTCTCAAGCAAGCTTGTTATATCAAACATTTTAAGAGAATGAAGTCAAACAATTATTTTGGTAAGTGCAATATCTTGCTTAGTTAGGTTATGATATTATTTTTTTTAAATGGAATGATTTTTTACCAAACTTAATACTATTTCAATTTTTTTGCACATCTCTGATTAAGCTTTGTACTATTGTGATAACGTTTCATCTCTATTCATCACAGCAGCTTAGAATTAGCAAATATTAATGTAGTTTAATATGTACTAACTATATATTGTACATAAATTCAGAAATATTAAAAACTTAAATTTCATAGCTACAGGGAATAAAATCCACATAAAGGATGATGTTACTTGATATACTTGGGAAAGATGAAAAGTTCAAAGCTCAAAAGAATCCAGCACAGTTAAGGACTCCTTATGAAAGGAAGCAAAAATAAGGATGCTTGTCTTATCAGCATTTGCAATGGGATTATATTGAGGCCACTCTTGAAGCATATCAGAAAATATTAAATACACAGAATGGAGACACAGGTAGCTGGTGTTGAAATTTTGGATAATGCTGAGATTAAATACTGTGTGACTGAATGATGAAGGAAAACCATTGATTCTGAAGATGAATGGTTACTCACATATGATTTTTAGAAAAGGAAAGAAAAGCAAGTCTGGTGTCTAAGTGAAATCCCACTTGAAAATTATTTATATGTATAGAGGGAAGAAGTTGTGTAATGACTGGAGGTACAAGGAGCTGAAAGCTGATAATCACTGTGGTTCCAACATTTAAGGTACTGTACTTTATTCTCTCAGTCAGGGATTTGCCTCCTAGTGAAGGTCTCTTAAGTTAAATTCAACCAGCCTTCAGATAAATTTCTCACTGTTTGTATGTTGTGCCTTAAGGGAGCATTACACTAATAGGTTGATTTAATAGGAACATGTCTATATATATATATATATATATATATATATATATATATATATATATATATATATATATATATATATATATATATATATATATATATATACTCTAGCCTTTACTAAAAACAAAGTTTTAATGTTGAAAAGTACAAGTTTAATATGTCAACAATACAGGCTAAAGAAAATCTCAAATTATCTGAGATGGTCCAGACGAAAAAAACTAAAAGGATTTCTTCAGGATTTAGTACTTCAGATGTCTTGCTATTACACTGCCACAAGTATGGGCTTAGCAGTGGTGAAGCCAAATCAGTTGCTATGATTTAGCAATCATTAACACATATTTAGAGAAAAATGCAATTATCAAGCCATTACAGCATTGCTTAGATGTAATATACATTATGAGGTAAAGTTATGGCACACAAATTATTGCCAATATGTGACTGATATGCCTCAGGAAATGAAAAATTTGTTTAGTTGCTGGAAAAAAGAGTCACACCAGGAATGTCATGTCTACCTACCTATTTTCATATACATACTAATACTAATGATAAGAAGTAAGGGAATTATTGAAAAAAAAAAAAAATCAACACTTACAGTTCTGGAATTAAGAGAAGTGTTTTTGAATGTAGGCTATGATCAAGTGAGTTTACATTGTGCATAAATATATTTATGTGGTAAAAAGTGATAATCTAAGTTAGCACCTGAGAGATTATGTCTTCTGTAGACTGGTCCCAAATCAACTCTGGTTCTTCCTGAAAGAGGATGAAGCTTTAAACTTTTTTTTCTTGAATGCTTCAGGATAGCAGTTCCTGAAATTTTGTGTCATATTAGTATGATATTAGACTTTCAGAAATAAAAACATATCCAAGCAAAAAGGATATTATCTTAGTTATAATAAAAATTAATACCTCTTCAGTTAATGGCTCCTCCCACCTTGGAACTTCCTCAAACTGTAAAAAACCGAGTTACAATAATCAGCGACTAAAAAGATAAAGTACATGAAATATCTGGGAAGTGAAGAATTTAGAGATCAAGAAGTGTGAAAGTCAGGTAACCTGAAACTAAAGTCACATTTATGAATATTACAAACTTTCAATTTCAGGACCAAAGATTCACAAATGTTTTGCAGTATTAGTGTTCTGAATGAAAAGGGGAAAATAACAATCAGCAGGATGGGCTTAGAAGTATTTGGAAGAAGGGGAGCAGATATGGTGGATCTAGAGGTTAACATGCAGAAGTTTCATTTCTGAAAATTATACACACATTTAATTTCTGCAATAAGGTTTTTCTTTTATTTTCCTTTGTTCATAGATACCAAAGAAATGGTTTCTTTATTCATTTGTTAGTAGCTTACACCTGAAATCAGTATCTCTCTCTCTCTCTCTCTCTCTCTCTCTCTCTCTCTCTCTCTCTCTCTCTCTCTCTCTCTCTCTCTCTCTCTCTCTCTCTCTCTCTCTCTCTCTCTCTCTCTCTCTCTCTCTCTCTCTCTCTCTCTCTCTCTCTCTTATTTCTACTTAGGGGAAGGTTAACTTACCGGAGTGTTGGTCTGAGGAGTGGGCTGTGGTGTTTCCTGGAAGGGTAAATACAGGTGATAAGAATGAGATAATAGATACTAAAAGAATATATATATAATGTGTGTGTGTGTGTGTGTGTGTACTGGTGACAAGAAAAAGATAAAATAAGAACAATTGTGTAAACTTATAAAGACATGGTATCTAGTATAAAATTTGCCTTAGAATAGATATAACAGGTAACAGTAATAAATAGTAATAAATATATGTTATGTATTATTCTTTTATACCGAAGGGTTTGTAAAGGTAGACCAGAAGAGCATATTAGGGAATATTAGGTATCTATGGTCAGAGTTCCATCCAAACTCTACATGGGCATCTTGGTTAACAAATAAGCTTGTTTTGTACATTAAATGGCTGAAGCATCTGACAGGAAACTACTGAAGAAAACCTTACTCTCCATCAGGAAAGCAGAAGAAAATGTCAAGTGACAAACTGCATATGCTATCAAAGACATATGGTTTGACTCAACAAAATTGAAAAAAATAAAAAAAAGTAAAGAACAAATAAAATAATGATATCCATAATAGTAGCAGCTGTTGAAACTGTAATATGTAGTGAATATGAAGAGCATAGTATGATTTCAGCAGATAGAAGCAGCCTCCATCCACACCTATGAAAATATGCAGAGAGGTAGACTGTATATTAAAAAAGCCATTGATTACAGGTCTCGATGGTCAAAAGAAAATGTCACATATAATTTCAGCATGAGCAGCCAGAAGAGAGCTAACAGTTATACATTAATTAGTATGTTTTGTGATAATAGCCACTGAAAGCAGGGATACTAACTTCTACCAAAATCTGAATAGCCAGTATTATTCCAATTGATTATAGATACCTTAAACGAATCAGCTATGTAATTTTGTTAAATTTCAAATCAGTAAATTAAAATAACAATTATTTAGATTCAAAACAGTCAGGATTACACATTAATGATACGTTAGTTCAGACACGTGATTCCTTTTTCAAGTTTAGTGGTTACTAGTATTGAGATATGGACAAAAATGTATGTATTTATAAAAAAGTTTAGTTAATTTCACTTTATCATTCAGGTATATTAAGGTGCCTTAACAGTTTCTGCTTAAAAAATAGCAGTTTCATAAAAGTTATTTTGGCACCAGAAAGTAATATTTGAGCCATAAAATAGATTATTAGAACAAATTAAAAAACAGACTAATAAAGCTTTACAGGCTTTTGCGAATTTTGTTAAATTAGTACTAATCCTTCACTCACAGTCTTCTTAGCCTTATTATCTATTTTTGTTTGTTTCTCCTCCTCCTCCTCCTCCTCCTCCTCCTCCTCTGATTCTTCTTCTGATGTTTCCTCGTCTTCATCAGTTTCCTCTTCTGAGTCCTCTGACTCTGATTCTGTATCAGATTCTTCACTCTGAAGAATCACATTTGAAGAAGTGAATATCTATAACAAGTAGTAACACTTGCATATACTTGTAATATGAAGGATTTCTCAAATTTGTAAACAACACATTGATTATATATTAATTAAGTTTAGACACTATTACTTTATTCTTAAATAATAATGTATTTTTAGTCAGCCAGAATGTTAATATTTTCATAAAAAAGTTTTCACTCATGAGCATAGATCTTAACAGACACATCATTCCTACATTCTGCAGGGTTCAGGGAATTACGGTTGTGGGCACATTCCTCACTTACTCGGACTCGGATATGGCAAACATACCTTGAAACCTTTCATACATATCCTCCTCTAAATGTAATGGTCTTAGATACTAATATATCAACAAATTGTCTTGAAACAATTCATTCATCTTACATGAGGAGCTCTGAAGCATTATAATGAAATTACTAATTTATTATCAAACATAATGTACTTCATAATGTCTTGAGATTGTATTTCCTATAAGAGTCATGTTGGTGTTACTGACAAACTGCTTTCATATAGTGATAATGATTATGATGCTATGCCTGCTTCTGAAGAGCAGCCTAGAAGGAAAGGTTGTGTCAGAGATGCCTGAGGCAGACATTAATAACATTGTGTAACAGAAACCCACCAAACATACACATTAAAATGACAAGATCTCACCAATATAGTTTTGAGAAAGAGATAAACTTATCAGGGTTCAAAATGTCTGCACTAAGCCTAAGCATGATAAGATAGGATGCAAAATAGTGTAAAGATCAATTAAGGAAAGAAAAATATACATAACTGATAAATCTGAATGACAGACTGACCAGGAAATGTATTAAAAATAAAAGCATATGATGTTTCATTTTCTGTAATAACCTTTCATTATCAAACAGTGTCAAGGAGTGTTCAAAACTCATCAGATGTCAAGAGGGTAGGGATGCCCTTAATTAGAATGATTATGGGGATAGGAAGAGGATTATGAAACTTAAAAAAATGAAACAGAGGCTTTAGGAGTAAATTGTATAGTAGTAGAATTTATAATGATGAAGAACTCTGGAGAAGATGACTTACTGCTAAAAAAAAAAAAAAAATGCTTGCAAGTGGGTAAAAGGAGGGATATAACAGAGAGGAGACCTCTTCTGTGATGTATAACAATGCTGATGATGATAATTATAATAATGATAAAACTAAAGAAGATAAATACATTGACAGAAAAGAGAAGGAAATTATCAATGACTGCAAAAGAGATCAATCCTGACATTTCTTCCATGACCTTCCATTGATGATGATGATATGAATTACTATGATGAAATTCAAACATATTACAGGATATGAATTCTAAAATATTATTTTTGTGCTATCATTAAATAGTGGATCTTTTAGATCCATTTATTTGCAACTGATAAATCTAACAGTTTGTCTGAAAGGAAAGGATGCATTTTAGTAGAGCATACACATTGAGGAAACTGATAATAATTTTTCCTGAAAGATTATCAGATCTGATCCATAGCTGCTGTTTCAAACCCATTCAGTGCATAGAGAAGAAGGCAAAATTTGGCATCATAACCTAAGCAATACGTATATATTCTCTGTAAAATGAAGAAAAATAAATAAATAAATAAATAACATTGAAAAATCATATTTGTAGCTCACATAATTCATCAATTCTTGTAGTGATTCCAGGATAATGCAAATTGTCAAGATACATAAACACTATTATTCTGGAAATAACTTCTTCACTTTTAAGGTGTAGAAATTAGAATGCTCCACCAGGAATCCATTGGCCATGGTTGATTACACCATACTCTTCACTGTAATCCACATTTTTTTTTTTTTTTCGTACAAAATGTTTGTAAGACCAGTCATTCACTAGGAGGAGTAACATGGTGGAAGAGCTATGTCACAAAAATATACTGCTGGTTTTGGACATCCTTCTTTACAGGGTGTGTCAGCTTGGTATATAGACAGATTTTTCATTATTAATCATTGTCATCATTATTAATCATTGTCATTTCTCCCCGTGGCAGAGGGCACAGTTCCATAGTGCATTCTGTGGGCCAGGCTGGAAAATACTTCCACATTCCATTGTTGAAGGCAACTAAAATGGATTGGAGCTTGGGGACTGGAAACCCTCTCTTCTGTATTTTCATTCTCACAGTGAGACAATGAGATTGAGATACCCCTGTAAGGGGTATCTCAATCTGGCTTATAAATTAATAGATTATTATTATTGCTACTTCCACCATTATTGTCATAAAAATAATATCTTGTAATAATGATATTACCATCACATGACACTCAAAGGAAATCTGGAAAAAACAGCAAGCAAAAACAAAGAAAACAAAAAAACAGTCAATTTCTTGTGAGGGAAGTTTCCAGTCTTTCAGCCTTGTCACTTGTCATTACAATATTATAGTTACTCATTACCTGAAATGCATTTTTTGTATTTTAAAGCAAAATCTTTACATAATGTGAAAATCTACATAATCTACATATGTGAATATTACCTTTAAAATCATCTTGCTGATACATTAAACAGTGACTTTAATGATAAATACTCACTCTTTCTTCTAAGAAGTCATCCTCATCATCTGAGAACTCTACTACACTATTTACCTGCAAAAACAAGAAATAGGATTAGAAAGTTTGAGTATTTTGTGAGAAATTTCCTGGTGCATCTGAGAAACAATTTCTTAGTAACCCTTAATCTTCTTGAGACTCCAGGTTGAGAATCCTTTACCCATTTTTTTTAAATCCAGAAGCCTTCAAAGGCTAGAAGTCACCAAGTGCTGATATTTTCCATAAGCCTATAACAATAAGAAATGCAGCATTTTTTTACATAGGAAAGGCACTAGCTACGGGCAACAGAACTACAATTTAAAAAAAGGGCCCTCTGAGGTGCCAGTCCATGAACAGAATCAAAAGTGGTCATAAAGAATTAAGGGATAAGTGTCTTGAGACCTCCCTCTTGAAAGAGTTCACATCATAGCAAGAAGGAAATACAGAAGCAGGCAGGGAGTTCCAGAGTTTACCAGAGAAAGGGATGAATGATAGAGAATATTGGTTAACTCTTGCATTAGAGAGGTGGACAGAACAGGGTTGAGAGAAAGAAGAAAGCCTTGTGCAGTGAAGCCACGGGTGGAGAAGAGGCATGCAGTTAGCAAGATCAGAAGAGCAGTTAGCATGAAAATAGCAATAGAAAATAGCAAGAGATGTAACATTACAGTAACAAGAAAGATGCTGAAGACAGGTGAGGTGACGAGCTCATGAGACAAAAAGCTTTTGATTCCACCCTGTCTAGAAGACTGGCATGAGTGGAACTACCTCAGACATGTGAAGCATACTCCATACATGGACAGATAAGGCCCCTGTACAGAGTTAGCAGCTGGAAGGGTGAGAAAAACTGGTGGAGATGACTCAGAATACCTAACTTCATAGAAGCTGTTTTAGGTAGAGATGAGATGTGAAGTTTCTGGTTTAGGTTATAAGTAAAGGATAGACCAAGGATGGTCAGTGTAGAAGAGGGAGACAGTTGAGTGTCATTGAAGAAATGAGGATAGTTATCTGGAAGGTTGGGTCAAGTTGATAGATGGAGGAATTGAGTTTTTGAGGCATTGAACAATACTAAGTTTGCTCTGCCCCAATCAGAAATTTTAGAGAGATCAAAAGTCAATTGTTCTGTGGCTTCCTTGCATGAACTGTTTGCTTCCTGAAGGGTTGGACATCTAAGAAAAGATATGGACAAATACAGGGTGGTATCATCAGCATAGGAGTGGATAGAACAAGAAATGTGGTTTGGAAGATTATTGGTGAATAATAGGTGACGGGACACAACCCTGAGGAACAATGCTGTTAATATATGTTAATGAATATCTATGCAATAATTTCATGCCTTACATTATACACTGTTCTGAATCATGATGCAAATTCATCTCAGGTGGAACAAGAATGTGGTGTATTCCTTCCTGATTTTTTTTTTCCTGACAGGTGCACTAAAGTCCCCAGAGGCATCTCTTTCATCTTACATTCTCCTATCAAACATTCATACTGAGTACACTTCATATAATTACACCACAATCTAAAATCCTAAAAAATCTAAAATCTGGGACACCTCCAGTCTTAACCATTGCAAATAAGGGATTCTCAACCTGTGCATGCTTTGTGGATTAAGTTTTGAATATGAATTGGTAGTGCATGCCCATGTTGCTAAGCTATCAGTCATATTCTTTTAAATTACACATTGGTTTTCCTAAAAGCAATATTTTACAGCAGAATGGGCTGGAACAAATATTTAGAGTAAAGTCTATTAATAAGAACATGATTTGGTATGTACAAGCATAGCCAAACAATATTTTGTTATTCAAGTGACAGCATTACACTTGACACAACAAAGCATAGCAGAAGTATACAAATAATCCATGCATAAGGAGTTCAATAGTCAGGAAAGTGAATAATATAGTATAGTAGAAAGCATACCTTGCAAGATAAGATTTCCCTTCATATTCACAATAACACAATTATAAAAGTATGTTATCTTCAAAGGAAAAAACAACTTTTTAAATCAGTTTATACATGTGTCTATTTATCTTTTCTGGTGTAAGTAGATAATTAGTTTGTAGCATTGGACAGTTTGATCTCATACAGTTTGCTACTGTATGCAGTGCTTTTCATTTTATTCCAGTTGCAGTGGTTAATGTAGTGTATGTGTTTGCCAAAAGTTATGAATATCTAGATATAAGGTTTTAAAAATGTAATTGAGATGTATTAGAAATAAAATTTTGGTCACATCAGCAAGCCACTGGTCAGATTCACACACTAGTTGAGTTATGAAGCAGCATTAGGGGCAGAGAACCTTCTGTGGTACATACACGGTGAACAGGACGCGGTTTTGTCTCAACCTTCCGTAATTTGACTTCTTCAAGAAAGTTTTTGTTTTCTGGTCTTGTTTTTTCAGGAATATTTGTTTTAGCTTTCTTTAATTTGATATCTTGGAAAAATAAACCTTGCTTTACTTTTTCTGTACTGTCTTTTTCATCTTTATCCTTTGGTTTTTCTGAAGCTCTCTCTTTTTGATCAGTAGGATGCATTACCAGCTTGTTTGAAGGATCCTTTTTACCTTGCAAGCCTTCTTTACTTTGGGTATCTTTTTGATCCTGAGTTAGTTGTTTTCCAGGAGCTGTTTGGGAATTTTTAATGGGTTTCTTCTCTGTTTCATTTGTTTCAACTCTACTTTCTGGTTTGTTTTCAATCATGGACTCCTTCCTACTTGTTTCATTTTCCATTTTATTAGGTTTTTGGGTCAAACTTCGCCTTCTATCTCTCTGTTCATTTTCATTTTGTATTTTTGACTCCCATTTATTTTTGATATTAGACAACTTATTCTTGTCATTCATGAGAGCCAAGTCTTCTTCACTTTCAGAGGGAAGAGGTCCTTTAGGTGGTGGTGGTGGATTTGACTGCTTCCTGGATCTTAGCTGTACACCAAACCTACTTACTCTGTCCTGCAAGCATTCTGGCTCTTCATTATCACTCTCTTGTTTACTAGTTTTCCCCAGTAATTCTTCAGGCTCTTGTTTACTGCTCCTTTTTAGCATTTGCTCAGTGCTAGTTTTTCTGCACATTTTATCAGGTTCTTGATTACTTGTCTTCCTGGGAGCTTCTGAAGTTTCTTGACCACTTGTTTTTCGCAATACTCTTTCAGGTTCAGGTTGGCTAGTCTTTCTTTGTGCCCCTTCAGACTCTGGTTTACTAATTTTCCTCAGTGTTCCTTCCGGTTCTGGCCGACTAGTTTTTCTCAGTAGTCCCTCTGGCTCTAATTTACTGGTCTTTCTCAACACTTCTTCAGGCTCAATTTTGCTAGTTTTTCTCAGTAATCCTTCAGGCTCTGGTTTACTGGTCTTCCTGAGTCCTTCAGGCTCTGGTCTACTGGTTTTTCTCAGCACTTCTTCAGGCTCAGGTCGACTGGTTTTCTTAAGCATTCGTTCAGGCTCTGGATGACTTGTTTTTCTCACTCTTTCTTCAGGCTCAGGTCGACTGGTCTTTCTCAGTACTTCAGGCTCAGGTTTACTAGTCTTTCTCAACACCTCTTCAGGCTCAGGACGACTGGTCTTCCGTAACAGTTGTTCAGGTTCCAGCTGACTTGTCTTTCTCAGTACTTCAGGCTCAGGTCGACTGGTCTTCCTCAACACTTCTTCAGGCTCAGGTCTACTAGTCTTTCTTAAAAGTGGTTTATTCTGATTATTTAGTCCTGTTTGCTTATCTTTCTCAGCCTTTTCATTCATTTGCTGATTGACTATCTTGTCTCTTTCTGATTTCTGTCTCATTTGTGCTTCCTGTCTGTCTCTTTCCTCCTGTAATCGCCTCAGTTCTTCTCTCTCTCTTTCATGTCTTTTGCGTATATCATCTATTGAACTTCTGTTTTCCTGTTCTTTTTCCTGTTCCGTCTTTCGTAGTTCCTCTCTCTTTTCTCTTTCAGTTTGTTCTCTTCTCCTAAGTTCATCTCTTTTATTTCTCAGCTCTTCCCTTTTTTCTCTTTCTTGTCTGAAACGCTCTTCATCTCTGCTGTTTTCCCTCTGAAATATATTTTTTCTGTCTGTTAAATCATCCCTGGGTTTCACAGGATTTGTTTCATCCCTGCTCCTCCATCTTTTTATGGGTGGACGTGCATCAGTAGCTTCCTGCTTGTTCTTTGTATTATTATCTGTAGAGTTTCTGTCATTCTGAGGTTCAGTGTCTATTTTCCGTGTTCTTATCTGCTGTGGCTGCCTTACTTCCCTGTTCTCTCCCTGGTCTGTCTGACCTTGGCTGACCCTAGTTACACATTCATTCTGTGGGGCAAGTGGTGGGTCAGCACTCCTTTTTCTGAGCACTGTAGCTGACATTTTTGCTGGAGGATTTGTGTTTGCTTGCTGGTATGGGAGGGAAGGGTAGGACAGGAAAAAAAGGGTGATAACAAAGATATAACAAAAGATATCTTTTTCACATGCAATTTCATTTTCCATCCAAAACATTTCAGTTTAGAATATGCTACTCATCAAATGTATAGAAAATACTGATATTTATAAATCTGTAAAGTATTTCTTACTAACATGATCTAATGCAAGAAAATTCACAATGTCAAATGAAAATTTAAGTTTCTTTATATCATTTCTTGAGATACAAGCAAACACCTATAACTTTATACTTAATTTCTGAGTCTGAAAATTACTGGTACATAAAATGTCCATGAAGTGCTTACAATAGATGATAGGAAAGATTTAAAAGTTAGAAATGTATATGTTGCTAGAGAGCATACACACACACAGAAAAGAATAAACATAATGTAGTGTTATAAGATAGCAAGCAATTAAGATGATGATGTTGAAATATTACATGTTGAAGTGAAGCATGTTATGAAAGCAAAAGATAAGCTGATTTACAGAAATGAAAAATGCAATAAGTATACAAAGCACATAAAGATGAATGCTACACAACATAAATAGACTGATGATTTTATTTCCACAAATGTGACAGAAGTATTCTATATGTTGCACATTATCTGAGGTATATTTTTACTTTTATGTTGGGTATGTCTCCCATTGATAGGGGACGCCTGGGTGCACAGTCTGCAGCTGCTGGGCTGGAAGGATACTGCTTCCATAATCCTGATACATTGTAAAAGATGACTATTTTTTTAGTTCCATGATAAAACAAGAGAGAAAACCTAGCTTTCTTTAAGATAGTCTCAGCCTGTTGCACAAATGGAAATAGATTGATAATTTTTTTTTGTATCAAGATCATGTGTACTCTCATTTGAACACATTTAGAAATAGCACAGCCAATCTAATTCTATCTCTAAATTATAATAATATGCTTGAGCTATCCATATGGTCTACTGACAGTTTACTCTGTACTTCATCCTTGTGAAAAATACATGACCACATGAAATGTGCTTCATGCTCAATACAGTATGCAAATACACAAAGTCTTGAAAATAGTCTTTGCCCTTCAGGAGGCTTTCATAAAAACTGAAACCTTTTGAAAATGTGTGAGTAATTGTCTGTTAAAGTGAAGACAGCTACAAATTATTGTAATTTAATATTTTGTATATAACCTTGACAAATTTATTCAAATTCAGTAATAAGAGATAATTGATATAGTGCGTGTGAGAGACTGGTGGGGCACTGAAACCTTGACAGCAGCCAAGGTTTACTATGAGTACATATCATGAGCTGAGCCACAATGATCACCAAGGCTGAAGTAGAATTTTGTTGGTCTGTATGTGTTATCTTCCACACCACAGGGTTTTTAATGAGACGGTTTCTTAATGAAAGAGTGTGCCTGGTGGAGCATTCAAGTCTTAGACAGTCTTAAATTTACATAGCTGTGTTATCCACATAATATAAAAGTAATTCTGTACAGTTATATTCAACTTTTGGATATAATACAAAAATTGCCTACAATGAAGTATCAGAGTTAAGCTGTTATATTTTTCAAGTCTCTCTTGCAGACAGTCAATGACTGGTACTGCCATGGTTTCTGACTTATTCATGAGTTCATGTCTTACTGTTCTGACACCAGCCTGTTGCATATTCAGAGTTGTTTATATTTTCAGCTCATTGTGATAGTTCTTTGTTATGTTATGCTCAACACATTATTAATAAAGGTTCACCATTAAACTGGAAACATTTTCTATGGAAAACAGTATTCATGCAAAATAATTTTACAGGAAAATTCTTACTCATGAAAATCAAAATAGCACTTCTGTCAGTGCAGCCTTTGTGAAGAGAATAAGCACAATGCATATAATGAACATATGCAGCCGGTTTCACTAAAACAATACCAGCATCATACTGAATTTGCATATAGCAGATGTAAATATGATAAATTTCTGGCATGGTTTTGGTGAATTGAGCATCGAGGTGTGAACTGTCTGTATATGAGTAATGCTTATTCAACTTTCACATTTTACAGTCTGTGTTGTTTTCCTGAGGTTGTTAGATTGTCTTCTGCACTTGCCTAGTCCATTCAGTCTGAATGAGAACTATTTGTTTATAGTGCTCATGTGTTTACATCTAATTGTTAGTTATGTACAGTATATGCATTTAAGCAACTGAAAAAAAACAGCATGAAGTTAACATGTTTAAAGATTATGAATTGATATGGAAAATTATAGGTGGAATAAATCAGGCTGCAAAGTGCTTGCTTACTTGCTTTACTTATATCTGAATAAAAGCAATTAAAAACTCACTTGCTGTTGTTTGCTGTCTGTTGCTGGCTGAACTGGAGTCCAGGTCTGTAAGATCAAACCAAGAAATTTTGAGCACTAAACTCATCATTAATATAAATGTCTGCAAATTGTTGGGTTCATGATAACTATTATACAATAAAAACAAATATGAGGAACCATTATGTGATTCAGTATTAAAGCATGTGTTGTGATTATTAATGCAAATTTATGACAGTCTGCATTCCAGAAACTGTCATCACAAACTAAAATAACTGTTCTTGTAACAACTACTGTCAGCTGATGGACATGATCTGCTTTTACTGATATTAACTCTTACAGCATCAGTATAAATCATAATTTGGATATATATTGCCATTAGTAAATTGTTGTCTTGGGTCTAGTGTGCAACCTTTCATATCACCCAGCACAATCTTAATGGACTGTAACTATGATCACTAGTGAAGCATTAAATCAACATTACTGATAGTGAGAGAGAGAGAGAAAAAAATTCTGGTGTCAAATTAACATCATTACCATAGGGGTTAATGGCTTTCCAGGGAAATAAAAAAAGCTGTCATCACTGTTCTCAAAACACTGGTTTTGGTAAGCTGAAAATATTATGATCATTATGATCACTGCTTCCATTACTTGCTGTAATGGAAGCAAGGCAAATCACTGGATTTCTAAAAAAAATAAATAAAGAAATAAAAAGTAAGTAGACCATGTCAGAGTGTAATAAAGTCGTCCTAAAATTAAGGGAGATGCTAAAGTATTCACTTTACTTTGATTTCCTTAGTTATTTTATTACAGAAACCTTCGTGAATATAATCAAGAATAGAAAATTTGATAACTTTTTTTTTCACAGACACTGTATATCTCCATATATATATATATATATATATATATATATATATATATATATATATATATATATATATATATATATATATATATATATATATATATATATATATATATATATATATATATATGTGTGTGTGTGTGTGTGTGTGTGTGTGTGTGTGTGTGTGTGTATGAGTGAATTCAACCATAAAAGATGCTTACTCAAGTGGCACAGGAGTTGCAGAGGATAACAAAAATAATGGCAAGCAATTAGAATTATCTATCTGCTCTTTTTCAATTTGCAGTTAAATGTAATTCAGTTAAATTAAAGTTTAATCTGCAGCATATGCAACCAATTAAATTCCATAAACAAGACTGTAAGTGAGAGAAAGCACTAATAATAATGTACTTACTAAAGTTGATTTGTGTTGAGGTTGTGAAGCTACAGGACTTTCATTCTGTAAAGTTCAAATTGTTTAAGGTTTATCCTGAAGCCACTGAGCTGTGTATGTGACTGTCTTAATAGTCTTACTTGGAAGTGTGAGACAAACAATGTTAAAATAAAATCAAAACTTTCCAATTCATTCTTACTGATCATTGATATAAAACAGTAAACAACTGTGGTTAATTGATCAGAACTCAAAAATAGAAGTTTTTATCACAGGGTTACAATACTCTGATATTTTTAATCATAGGTAAAACACAATATTAAGTAAGAAGTCATACAGTAAACATGCAAGTGTATTTTGCATATGGATGATCATGATAATGGTCATGAAGAAGATAGCCAATGTTTACTGCCCTGAGAAAATGGCAACACTGGCTGGCTTTACAACTGAACACTACCATTATCATCTTACTAGGAGATACATGGCCTCAAGGCCTTATTCTGCTCTGCACAGGAAATCTTAATAGCTATTTTTTTATAATTTGCATTGTTGTTCTTGATGAAGGTCATGTTAGAGTAAGGAACACCAGTGTTTGAATGATGATATGAATATACGTAATGCTCTTTGAGTAACTAAATTGTGACTCCACCAAAATGGTGAACTAAAGTGTAAAACGTTCAGGCAAAAAATACAGTATATTTATATAGATAAATAAACATAAAATAGAATAAAACAAATTATAGAAATAGAGTCCATACAAAAATCACCACAAAAAATAATGTATTAGTTCAATCTGCATAACTATGGTATAAATTTGTAAAATGTGTTTTTAATGGAATATCATAAAATACTTACATCTGTTGGTGAATGCTGGAATGGTATGTATGTGCAGTGTATGGAGAGTATGTTTTATAAATGACAGCAAATCATTTTAGCATGAATGAAACTTCTGTATAATATGAATGACTTGTCTCCTCACAGCAGATGAGCTTCTGATCATATGGCTTTTATATATAAAGAACATTTGAGATATTAGACCAATTGACATGTGTGGAGTGAAATGTAAATAGTACAAGCCTGCAAGGCAACTCCTGTTAGTAAGAATGGCTGATCATATGAATCTAAAAGGTCACTGGTATGGAAACAGGTTGAAAGAAAGCAGGCAAGACATGTTTGACATACAGACCAGGTAATATCAATGTATGCTCTGGAAAGGAAGTAATCTTTTCAAATCACAATTATTACTTCACAAACCATATAATAGCATCAATTGTGTATTGAACTTTACACAATGGAATGAGGAATATTTTGTGCAGCAATACAAACATATCATTGCAGGTACTAAGCATATGCCTTTATAAAGCACAAAAGTACAGGATTTATGAAACTCAAGGAAGGATAGCTTGAGCATACACCATGGGTGTAGCAACCCACTTGGTCTCCTTACCCTATGTTGGCTACTCTTCCTCCATGGAGTTGGATTCTCACTCTGTAAGGTAATGGACACTTTCAAATTGTTTTTTTTTTTTTTTTTTTTTTTCATATCATAGATGTATTTCCTACCATATATATTTTATCCTACCTGGTTTCTGTTACTTTCTGCAGATATTTCCTGATAGTCCTAATAATGTTGCAGAGACTACCACAAGATCCTATATTTTCTAAGGATACATAGATGTCAATGTCAACAGGCCAGATTGACTTCAAGATGTGTGCGCCACAGTGTGGAGATCCCTGAACCCACAGAAAACTCTAGGGTAAAAATGCTAAAAGCATTAGTAAATTCTACTCTAACTAATAGTTAACAAGTTAATATATATTATTATTTCTAATGAGGCACAAAAAAGTGAAAAGATTGAAGCATGGATTAGAGCTACTCTATGTGTATGAACAATATTAAAACACACATTTACATTAACACACTGCTAATAACCATATACAAAACAGAGAGGATTTTTAATGCTACATCTATGAAATGAACACTAATGCAAGAGAAATTCCATCCAGAATTACTGTTTTACATTATTATAGCCATTAGAGTCACAAATCACACTTATCTATAGATAGCCCAGCCAACTTGGATTAAAAATTTATCTACTTTCTTAAAGCAGCTACTCTCTTTCATCAGTCTTACCCCAGTCAAGGTGTCACCATCACCTGCATGCACTGACATAGTGCTGTTGACTGGAGGCTCCTGTAAGATTTCAGATTGATATCCCCTCAGTTTTGTTAGTGTAAAAATAACAAATTAGTGTCTGGTGAAGCAAATTGATGCAAAATATGGTATAAAGTATAAAATGTACATCCAAAGCCTGAATAGACAACTACAACTTCAAATTTCATATTTAGGCTATGGCAAAAAATGTATATTTTATGAGCAACTTATAAAGAACAAAATAAGTAAAAAAATTTAACTTTTTTCTATATATATGCAAATAGAATTTTACAAAAAATATTTCAGTCCTTTACCTGAATTGTGTGTGTGTGTGTGTGTGTGTGTGTGTGTGTATATATATATATATATATATATATATATATATATATATATATATATATATATATATATATATATATATATATATATATATATATATATATATATATATATATATATATATATATATATATATATATATATATATTTGTGTGTGTGTGTGTGTGTACTGAAGCATTTAAAATCACACACACACACACACACACACACACACACACACACACACACATCTGCGTGTACAGTGGCAGTGTTTTCCCTAGCACACACTCACCCCCTCAGGACTCTGGTCTGGTGGATCATTGTCCCAATAGGGAAAGTAGTTCAAGTCCTGAGAAGACAAGTTAGTTAGGAAAAATTAGTGTTGAAATTTAAAAAATTAAGTAATTTATAAAGTAAGTAAGGAACTTGATAGTTGTAGCAAAAAGAATATTAATGATCAAAAGTGTTAAACATGACAACCTACTTAGTTTATTAATACATTGTTTCCATTGTATGTAATAAGCATGTCAGGAATTAGTTACTGTTATGCAATACAGTAATAAGTCAAAAAGAAAACAGAAACAAAGGCAGATGCAGACAAGGAAAGCACAACTATAGAAACAAGATATTGTATTTATGTTTGATGGTGTAGGTGCACATCTGATGAAATTTTTATTCCTCCACTGGTATACCTTTCTATATTTCCTTACTTTATTTTGCTCTAAAATTATTTTCCCCACTTAAACATACTGGGCCATGATATAAGTCTAAATTACATACTGACCAACATTTAAAAAACACATCTTAAATAAAACATATACTTCTTAAGATCAAATTTTAAAGGAGTATGAAATGTGAAGCAAGATCAAAAGTAAAAGCAAAATTTGTGATGTAATCAATGGAAGACATGATAACAAACAAAGCTTTGAGAAAACTATAAGTAGTGCATAAATAGTTTACAAATTATTTGATATTTTTACTATATGTGATGGAATAAGAATATCTTATCTTGTTTATTAAAGCACAAACAAAACAGTAAGGAAATAAATTTTTCTTTTGTAATTAGGCCTCAACTGTTGCAATTATTAGTTTTATGTAAAGGAGTCTTCCATCAGGAATACTGGAAAAATTGAAATAAACTTTTTAATAGCAATACCTCAAGACAAAAAATGTGTTTCATTGAGGGAAACCTAAAACACCTGAGACTTATTAAATGGAGAAAAATGTCATGTAGTGAAATGGCATTCAAGGCCAAGCAAAAATTAACTTGGGTCTTGGTGCATCTTGGCCTGAGTGGTACAGTGCTGGAATGTCATCTTCTTACAGAGGTTCGATCCCTTGGTGAAAGCCTCCAAGGGCCAATCTATCCCAACTTAAGATAAATTTCTCAATATTTCCATGATGCTCCAAGGCAGAGCATCACACATGACAACTAGATTACTTGCTGTCAACACTTGAAAATATCTGGAACTATGGACTCTGTGTACTTCATATTTCTGTATAACAAGTCAATTCTAATAAATATGCATGATATTGTTTGCTGCATGAATGGCTTTGCTGTATTGTAAGCTATTCATAACTAATTATTTCCAATTTTCACTGATTTTCCTGATGGGTCCTCCTCATTATACATCTTCTCCTGATTTAATTTTATGAAATAAAACTGACAACCAACCACAATGTTATAATTATAAAATATAATTTCTCAAATATAAAATATATACCTTTAAAGATTAGATTAGAGTACTCAACCTTCAGGTTTTATTATCTGAATTTAAAGAATGCATCATAATAATAAAACCTATGTATCATATGTACACCATGATATTGGTCATGGCAACATGACTCTTGCTGATATGGCAATTTAAATTAATGACATCTTGACTGGCAAAGCAATCAATTGGTAACTGATGTGAAATGATCAGTGGTATCTCACCCTGACAAGATTTGCTTGTGGCTCTGCAGACTGGACAGGTTGTGGTGTGGAAGGCATGGACTGCTGTGTCGGAGTTTGTGGTGACTGGTCCCAGCGATTGGGTCGCCTCCAAGAGTCTCCTTGCCACTGACGCTCAGAACCAGGACTTTCAGATTTTGAAGGCTCTCGAATTCCTGATCCTTTAGGAGGCCTGAAAGGTGAGCAAAGCATGAGGTTTGTCTCAGGATGAAATATATATATGTTATATAATTGGAATGGAAAGCAAGACACTTGCTGCTGTAGTGCATATTTCTATGGAGGTATGGGTACATATCAGGTGATGAGATGGTGCAAGCCTATCATTGATCCTTCTCATATTCTCTATTGATTTCCTTTATATCTCAATAACACAATAAAGCAATTGCAACTTGCTGTCCAAGACAAACAGGATATAATGTATTGAAAAAAAGGAGATGGAAGAGAGGCAGAAATCAGATAAACAGAGCATGGATACAAGAACTGAAGGACCTGGTAAAAGGGAAAAGCAATAAAACCAGATCAAGATGTACTTTGGAATATGGCTAAGTTAATACATGGCATAACTGAGAGTTCTTTCATATAGGTGATCTACATAACTATGTAGTTGAAAGTGCATTCATGAGCTCATGAGAAGAAACACATAATATGCAGCTGCATATCTTACTTTCCGTCCATCCACTCACTCCACAACTATACTGCACATAATCCATTTTAGCTATACTGTCTGAGCCTTGATTATTTTGTCAATCAGAATCATCATCCCTCTTTAATTCTCCTGCTCTCTTCCACATAGAATATTTTTTCCCTTGAGATACTTGCCAGTTCTTGAATGCTGATAAATTAATCTAGTTGTCTTTAAGTGGACCTTTTGTCTTTTTTTTTTCATTTTTATGTACTACATAGGCATTCCATAATCTCTTTACTCCTTCTGAACTCTTCAATACCTTAAAGGAGTTATGCAAAATACATCATTATCTTGCAATGCTTGGTTCACATTAATTGAAATGGTAAGCAGGATTTTGAAGTCTCTATTCAGTGTCTGAACACATCCATGTCATTAGTCAACTTGTGGAAAACTGCTGTGGTTTTCACAGATTACAATAGAGGTGCTTATGGCTCAGTAAAGGCTTCAGCAGTTATGGAAGCTGTCCGGAAGCATGGTGATGAAAGAAGAAAGGAAAAGTGAAGGATGCATTTGCCTCTGCAAAGCTATTGAAGGTAGTAAAGTCACATTATCTTTTCCATTTTCTGTATTGCTTCTTTTTATGAAATCAAGACTGCTAATTTGTTTGTAAATTTTTATTCTCTGGAATGTTATTACCATTATTTTTATTTTATGTATTCTCTCTCTCTCTCTCTCTCTCTCTCTCTCTCTCTCTCTCTCTCTCTCTCTCTCTCTCTCTCTCTCTCTCTCTCTCTCTCTCTCTCTCTCTCTCTCTCTCTCTCTCTCTCTCTCTCTCTCTCTCTCTGTTATGTGTGTGTGTGTGTGTGTGTGTGACAGAGAGAGAAAGAAAGAGAGAGAGAGAGAGAGAGAGAGAATAATGTTGCTTTTGCATAAAGGGAGGGATTGTATTATCAATGCAAATATAGCTGTCAGTGCCTATTTCATGTTTACTGTTTATGAAACTGCTGGCAGCTGTGAAATTTGTTACAGTGAGAGAAACAATAGCAGCAGCAACAACAGAAGATTTCATGGAATATGCTCAAGCATTGTCTCTACAAAAACCTGCTACATGACTTTGATTAGAGTACTGGAAACTGTCACTCAGTTATATTTCACATCACCACCTCCACCACTGTTACATATTTCTGCCTCCTCTTCCCTGCCACTACCAACACCATTATGCCAATAAAGACAGACAGAGTCAAGTGCTTCCTTGAAGTTATTTTTCTGTGCTATCAGAGGTCTGCATTCTTGAATGTTTCGACATCATATCACTATCACATTTAATGAGCTGTAGCGGAAGTCATTGGATTTTTCAAGGGTGCTTCATAATTCTACAGATAGCTTAACTTAAAATCTGCTCCATTAATGGAAGAAAGGAAACACTGTGATGATCCAATTAATGACCTGTTTGGCTTTTAAAAACAATCCTAGTGGGAGTTTGAAGGGTGAGAACACACATATCTCTCTTGTAAAATCATTTGCAAGTGAGAAGGATATCTATATGGAATTTAAGGATGGAAAGTGAATGAAGTGATAAAGGAAAGAAAAGAAAGCTTTAGGATTGATAGTAAAAAACGACTTTTCACAATGAAACCATATTCTCAGTACTTCCCAGTTTCTTGGCCGGTGAATAGAAAGTATCAAAATCTTTCAAGATCTAACTCACCTCATGACTTCTGGCACCTAGCATAAAACATCTCCAGTACCTTTGCTTCTTCTTCTTCTTTCCTAAATTCCCTCCTTTATTTCAACCAGATGGCACCACTGCTATCTCATCTATCTCTAAAGCTGAACTCTTCTCTCAAACCTTTGCTAAAAACTTTACCTTGGTTGATTCAGGGATTGTTCCTCCCTTTACTCTACCCTCTGACTACTTCATGCTACTTATTAAAATTCTTCACAATGATGTTTTCCTTGTCCTCGCTGGCTCAGGGCTTGTTCTTTCCTCTCCTCCACCCTCTGACTACTTCATGCTACCTATTAAAATTCTTCACAATGATGTTTTCCATGCCCTTGCTGGCCTAAACCCTCGGAAGGCTTATGAACCTGATGTGGTTCCTTCTATTGTTCTCCAAAACTGTGCCTCTGTGCTTGCACCTTGCCTAGTCAAACTCTTTCAACTCTGTCTGTCAACATCTACCTTTCCTTCTTATTGGAAGTTTATCTACACTCAGCCTATTCCTAAAAAGGGTGACCGTTCTAATCCCTCAAACTACCATCCTATTGCTTTAATTTCCTGCCTGTCTAAAGTCTTTGAATCTATCCTCAACAGGAGGATTCTTAAACACCTATCACTTCACAACCTTCTATCTGGTCATCAGTATGGATTCCATCAAAGCTATTTTTCTGGTGATCTTCTGGCTTTCCTTAGAGATTCTGGTGAATGTTTTGCTGTTGCCTTAGACGTATCAAAAGCTTTTGATAGAGTCTGGCACAAGGCTTTGATTTCCAAATTATCCTCCTATGGCTTCTATCCTTTTCTCTGTTACTTCATCTTAAGTTTCTTTTCTGACCATTCTATTGCTGCTGTTGTAGATGGTCATTGTTCTTCTCCTAAATATATTAACAGTGATGTTCCTCAGGGTTCTGTCCTGTCACCCACTCTCTTCCTATTATTCATCAATGCTCTTCTAAACCAAACTCCTTGTCCTGTCCACTCCTGCACTGATGATACCACTCTACACTTTTCCATGTCTTTTTGTAGACATCCAACCCTTCAGGAAGTAAACAGTTCATGCAGGGAAGCCACAAAATGCCTGACTTCTGATGTCTCTAAAATTTCTGATTGAGGTAGACGAAACTTATTATTGTTCAATGTCTCAAAAACTCAATTCCTCCATTTGTCAACTCTACACAACCTTCCAGACAACTATCCACTCTTCTTCAGTGACACTCAACTGTCCCCCCCTCTTCTACACTGAACATCCTCAGTCTGTCCTTTACTTATAATCTAAACTGGAAACTTCACATTTCATCTCTAGCTAAAACAGCTTCCATGAAGTTAGGCATTCTGAGACATCTCCGCCAGTTTTTCACACCCTTCCAGCTGCTTACTATGTACAGGGATCTTATCCGTCCATGTATGGAGTATGCTTCACATGTCTTGGGGGCCGGGGGGGTTCACATGTCTTGGGGGCAGGGGGTGTTCCATTCATACCGCTCTTCTAGACAGGGTGGAATCAAAAGCTTTTCATCTCACCAGCTCCTCTTCTCTAACTGACTGTCTTCAGCCTCTTTCTCATCACTACAGTGTTGTACCTCTTGCTATTTTCTATTGTTATTTTCATGGTAACTGCTCTTCTGATCTTGCTAACTGCATGCCTCCCCTCCTCCCATGGCCTTGCTGCACAAGACTTTCTTTTTTCTTTCACCCCATTTCTGTCCACTTCTCTAATACAAGAGTTAACCAGTATTCTCAGTCATTCATTCCTTTCTCTGGTAAACTCTGAAACTCCTTGCCTGCTTCTGTATTTCCACCTTCCTATGACTTGAACTCCTTCAAGAGAGAGAGGTTTCAAGACACTTATCCTCCAATTTTTTTAGGGGGCCCATTTTGGGAACCAGCATCTCAGTGGGCTTTTTTTTTTTTCTTCGGCCAGTGTCCCTCCTACATAAAAGAAAAAAAAAAGCACAAAATAATATCAGTAGACCAGCCCTCAATCTCTCTCTCACATGCACATCATGCACATAAATGTTATCTGAGGTCACGTCACTTCCACAACTTAAAATTTGTACATTTGATTTAAATTTTTCATTTTCCGTATGGCTTTCATCATGTTATCCTTACATTATACTCAAGAACAAACACACCTGCATTCCTGAGCTTTCTTTGTGAATTACTTAAGTCTAATGATATAGAGGATATAATTATGTTCTTATGTCCTAATGCTTTCATGACAGGGAAATGACGTCACAATAATTACTAGACTCATATTTTCACAGGTGAGGCAATCAAGGCACGCTGTCTTTGTCACAGTTCTCTAGCGAATGCATTCTGAAAAGTTTCGGCTTTTTATCTTGGCTACATTGAACAGGTTGTAGTTTAAAAACACTGGTCCTTTCAAGAGCTTTCATGTTTCTACTGACAGTTACACAGGAAATCTGCATCATCAATGGGGAAAAATACCCATGAGAACCTGAGTAATCATCACTATGCCCATGAAAAACAGTTCTTAAGATTATGTTCCCAAACACAAACCCTGTAATTCCCTGACACTGCATACCAAAACTGACAAGGAGAACTTTGCGAAACGCGACTAGTTTCTGATATTAAAGTATAAATTAATGAAGTTATGTCACTGCTGCACAGCACAAGGTCATATCGAATTGCTGTCCAAATACGCCACAAGACATCCAACTTGCTAAAATGAATTATATTGCATGTTTGGCTCTGTAGGTAATGTGACTCCGCCTTCCCCACCACAGCTGCTTTATCATTCTTTGACTCGCTGGTCGTTAAGTGTTGGACTGATCCATACAGTAACATTGCATCTCAAGTCATATTAATTCCATAATACATAATGATGAAGATGATGATGATGATAACAACAACAACAACATTAACAACAACAACAACAACAACAACAACAACAACAACATTAGTAATTAAAGACCTACCTTATTTAACAGTATCGAAGTTTATAACAAGACCTACGTAATTGTTATGAAAATGCGCATCATGTTTTCACAAAGCAGTGCAGCACCCAAAGGTTGCTGTCCTCTGTCAGTCAACCTGCTTGATGTGGCAGCTAATATTCTTCTGCCAAGCGTCGCATTGTTTTCACAGTTCCATACCAAATTCCTTGCCTTCCATTGCTACCCCACCTCACCTCCCAAAGATAACATGGTGGCCCCAGGCTTGAAACCATTACTCTGAAGATTCCTGGACACCATATAGGTACAATATAGTGTTTAATAGTATGCAGTACTTCGGAGGACATCTGCCCTCTAGATACATAACTCTAGGTAACCCTGATTATCCTGACCGTATCCTGGTATTTTCAGCCACAGTTCCCAGTAATTCAAGATTAGGAAGACTCATGAGCAGATAAATGAATTCAGATTTATCAATGCAATTGGACAAAAAAAAAAATCATGTTTACACAATAAATGTACAAAGAAGGGATGACGAAGAAAAAATATAATAATATGAATCATTTAAACGAATAAGTATAATGATGAATGAATCAAAATAGAAAAGTACGAAAATATGAGAGTACCAACTTGAAAATAAATAAGTGATTATGATCGATTCCGAGGAGGCTTTACCGATAAGAGGAAAAAATAAATGTGCGTAAAATATTGATAAAGGAAGGATCCGATGGCTGAATGAGAGAGAGAGAGAGAGAGAGAGAGAGAGAGAGAGAGAGAGAGAGAGAGAGCAGTATACGTAGAGAAGAATTAGTGAAATATTAGTTAATATTTCCGTGGAGTGTACGCTTTACGAGTACTTTGCTGCTGGTTGAATGCAGCGAGCCAACGCAATAAATACAATTAAATGTTCAAAATTCCCGGTAAAACGGAACTTGAAGAGCGAAAGAACTCACTGTCTATTGTTGGGAACAGCCACGCTACACTACACAAGTGGCTGGTTATATAATCATTACCTGTGAGTCAAGATATGCGTCACTTTCTCGCAGCTTGATTATAACAAATAGTTCGCTGCAATTTCGATGTTAAAAATAGTCTGAATTCTGTCAGACCAGCACGAGCACATCAGCACATCACTAGCACACGTCTCATTCACACTGAGCAAGGAGCAAGACTGGCAGGCCGATAGCGGCCATAATGACCCACTGACACACAGGTTGCATGTGCCAGATGACCCAAGGAGGGAAGCTGCCTGGCGCACCCTTTCCCCTCCCCCTCTCTACATCTGTATGTGTCTACCATTCATCTTTCAAGTACTATCACTTTCCTTTTTCATATTCTTTCCGACTGATATGGAATATTACCATCCATAAGCTCTATTATCAGTTATCAGCAATGTCGCGTCCGTCTCGAGGTCTGATGACGTTAAGGCGTATAAAACGGGAAGTGATGGACAAGCTATACACGCTAGACGCCAATTGTGCGCTGAGACCATGTTTTGTTTGCCTTGAGCACGATGTTCTTACCAAGAACTTCAAGATGAATGGATAAAACATGTATTTGTGGGTATAGTGAAGGTATAAAAAATAAATAAATAAATAAAATAGATAAATAAAATATAAATAAATAAATAAATAAATAGCACACACACACACACACACACACACACACACACACACACACACACACACACACATATATATATATATATATATATATATATATATATATATATATATATATATATATATATATATATATATATATATATATATATATATATATATATATATATATATGAAGGTTCAAACAATAGGAATTAAATAGACTGCAAAATTTATGTTTTTCACACACGTTGCTGTAAATAAAGATGTTTAACTGATATGCTTTATACTTCGAAAGCATTTGACTTATCGTCTTAACATTTCCTCAATAAAACAATGAAATAATGAATGTGTGAATTTGTTATTGTGATTTATGACATAAATAAACACAACTAATTATGAATAACGTTTAGTTGTAGTGTAAAGTTAATGTCTTTAGTTGAAAGGATGCTGAAGGCTCATTCTTAAGTGTTTTTATAACTCAATGATGACAGAACTATTAACACTGCAGCAGTGAGGACAACACCCACCCCAATTAGCCTTGACAGCTTATAATTAATTAGGTAGTTTATTGTCAATTAATCTTGACAGTTTACAAAAGGATGGTCTTCTCTACTGCAATATACAATTTGATATTGAAAACTACTAAAACAATTCTAAGTATAGTGTTGATGTACTATAATACTTAGAATTTTTCTCAGTAATTCTCAATACCAAACTGTTTTAGTAAGTGAGGAGTTGCGCTCATATTTTAAATGGTCTCTCTTTGCTGTCACGACTTCTTTTTTATTGTATCCAAAATTCAGGTCAGTTATATCTCGTCTGTTTGTGAGGAATCACCCATTTATTTTCATTGATTTCACGTCCTGTCTTTTCTGTTGTCACCTAATTATTGTTTTCTTGAGTGTCACTTGTATCTCGTCGATTCCCCCCCCAAAAAAAGTTATAGATTAATTACACAGACAAATGGAAACAAGAAATTTACATACACACACGATTAATTTCTTCTTAACTCTTTTTTTCTCTCTCTCTCTCTCTCTCTCTCTCTCTCTCTCTCTCTCTCTCTCTCTCTCTCTCTCTCTCTCTCTCTCTCTCTCTCTCTCTCTCTCTCTCTCTCTCTCTCCTCCCTTCAACAAAGATAGTCTCCTTTCTTTGGCTTCCTTTCTCACCAACTCAACTTATAACCACCTCCCTAAATTTTTCTTCCTTTCCACTAATGAGCGAGTAACCTTCATCTCCTTTTCCTTTCCACTCACAAGCTCAGGTTTGATCGCCTCCTGTCAGTTAGTCCGTCCATTTTTCTTTCATGTCTCCCGTTAAACTTGCTTACAATACAGGGCCAAGAGATTCTCTTTCCACCTCCCTTGTCACCTAGGCACTAATACTCTGTCAACGGGCACTGATGTCGGAGAGGATTTAAATTGTTGTTACTACTATTATTACTGCTGCTATTGCTGTTATGACAACAGCAACTACTACTACTACTACTACTACTACTACTGTTGCTGCTGGTACTGCTGCTACTACTACTACTACTACTACTACTAGTACTACTACTACTACTACTACTACTACTACTACTACTACTACTACTACTACTACTACTACTACTACTACTACTACTACTACTACTACTACTACTACTACTACTACTACTACTACTACTACTACTACTACTACTACTACTTCGACCTTCTCTACGCTCTTTTATTACTGCATCCTCTCGTGACGTTTAGAAGTTACACACACACACACACACACACACACACACACACACACACACACACACACACACACACACACACACACACACACACACACACACACACACACATTGGAATGCATTATCGGAGGAAGTGGTGCGCAAGCAGCATATAAAAAAAATAGGGAGAACACAATAATCTGGTATTAAAAGACAGAACACTAAGGGCTTATTAAGATTGCCTGTACGAATAAATCTGCATCCATATTTTGAAATTTACAAGCGTTTCCCCGTAAATTTCCCTGGGGTGGTATGTGTGCGTGCAAACCCTCACGCACTGTACATTCACACACTCACGCCAAGGTGGGAGCAAGGGCGGCCGTCCCATTCTTCCACTATATACCAAAACAAAGCTTCCGATTATCGCGAAGCGTTTCTCTCGCACTTCACGCACACAACTCAATTTTAGAGATATCTTCCATCTTTTCTGCGATGCCTGAGTTACTGCTAATGGTATGCAATCGTTAAATTGCGACTCCACCTCTACCTCCAGCCGCCGGTAAAAAAGGGGGTACCCGGAGGATCTGTGCTTCAGTTTTGGAAACTGACGAGATCGATACTGCAATGTGTCACCAAAGCATCTACGTTAAATGACTGACCACCTTATCAGTAAAAGAGGTGTATGTGCAAAATTAAATAAAATCGTTGCATTTTTTTTTTTCTTTTTCATATATGTAGCTAATCTCACAGCAGATTCGTTTCAGTTACCTGTGAGTTTCTTCAGATGTCATGCTTTATGGTTGTAGAGTAGATGGGTATAGTCATGGTCGCAAGTCAAGTAATGTAACGCACTCCTTTCAACCATGCATAGGGTTTTCCTTCAGTCTTAAATCTGATCTGCTAAGAATCTATTACTTGTCAAATTTTGTTAGGAGGTTGTCAGTAGATCAAAGAGATTTAAGGGAAAACGGAAAGCACAGTGGAAGTGAGTGCGGGAGGTTACTAGACTTGTGATTTGAACTGTCCATAATAAAGGAAAAGGTGCAAGAAAAGGAGGTTTGAAAGAGTCAAAAGAAAATTATACTGCTAATAAAAAAAAATGCGTATGCCACCAGTTCCATAACATACCAGTTCAGTTCAGTTATAGAAGTAAAGACATACGAATATTAGGGAAGTAATCGCGGCAGTTATGACGGCGCGACGCATACACTGACTATTCTTTGACGCATCTGAAACGTTTGGCAGATGTAGGCATTTGGTTTAGTTTCTGATATAAAAAGAACGTTTAAGTAAATCCGCCCTGCCTCCCTCTCCCCCCATTCCCTAAAAAAAAAAAAAAAACTACCTTGAGCTCTCTTGTTCTCCGAGGTTACGAAGGTCAACCGTGTTCACGCAGACTATTTCTCTCTCTCTCTCTCTCTCTCTCTCTCTCTCTCTCTCTCTCTCTCTCTCTCTCTCTCTCTCTCTCTCTCTCTCTCTCAAATGAAAAGTGTGAGACTATAAGGCAAAAAAGAACGATATCATGAAAGACATGGATGACATAACATGAATAGAAATGTGCTGAATGTAAACACAACGGAATTTACTAATGTACCCACACATACACACACACACAAAGGCGAAAGAGAGAGAGAGAGAGAGAGAGAGAGAGAGAGAGAGAGAGAGAGAGAGAGAGAGAGAGAGAGAGAGAGAGGAGCTATTTTGATGGAAGGCTGGTGGGTCGCGCCGTCACGTCTCACCAATACCGTCACGCCGCAAGCTGGTTCAAGGAAGTCGTTACGAGTGCCAAACGTTCAGTGCCAGTTGGGCTAAAAATTATGGCACTCAGCCTGAGCAGAATTCTCTCTCTCTCTCTCTCTCTCTCTCTCTCTCTCTCTCTCTCTCTCTCTCTCTCTCTCTCTCTCTCTCTCTCTGTGTGTGTGTGTGTGTGTCTCTGTGTCTCGTGTGTGTGTGTGTGTGTGTGTGTGTGTGAAACAATAAAGCCTTCATTCATATTAATATTTTTTTTGCATCAATTCTATTCATTGTTTTTCTCTATGTTGTTTTTTCTTTCTTTTCTTCTTGTTTTTTCCGTCGTATTGTCATGCACTCTTGATGTGTATGTGTGTTAGTATTATTTGCAGACGGAGCGTACCCTTTCATACAAGCTATTCTTATACACTAACTATTACATTACTGGTTAACTTGTTATGTGGTCTCCCCTCATCTGTTTATTAGCTGTGTACTATACATTTCCTTATCCACTTTCAATTTATGTATCATTAGAGTACAGTCACCGGAATATAAACAAAATAATGTTCACAATAAAAAAAAAGAGTTCAGTATAAAGCAATATATTCCTTCTGCTGTTAATTTTTATCTTGCTACCAACAAAGAGTACTTATGAAAACTACTTTTTTATTGATATTCAGAATTACTGCGAGAAGTACAAGTTCATAATCAGAGATGCAATGGTTACCGCGAGTATGTCTACACAACAAGCTGCGTGTAAAGCATAGACATCTGTAGTGTCAAGCCAGTGATGACGCGGGCATATATAAAGGCTATGCAGGTACCTCTGTAAGACTAGTGTCACATCTCAGCCCTTCACCTAATTGTCGTTGCAAGTAAAGATATGTTAGTGATCCTAAACTCCGGTGAAAGGTGAACGTGCAGTGACGGAATCCGACTATACTCGTAATCTGCCCTCCATAGCCGCGGTCACATTAATTTAGCGTCTCTCTCTATCCCAAGCACTTAGCAACACATCGTTATGCAAAACGGGAAGGTGTAAGGCTGTATGAAGGGTGAACGACATGAGGGTCTAAGGTGTGTAGTACGTTACCTGAACAAATGGAGAAATCAGTACAGTCGTATGGTTCTGCAACGCCACACCACACACGGTTAATGTTTCTGTTGCAAGTCGGAACACCAGGACACCAAGACACCGGTGGACCAAGACACCGGTGATCGAGCAAACTGTGTTCAGATGCTGTTACAAGTTACTCAGATGGAAATCTCAGAAAGAGAACACAAAGTACGCAATAGTTTAACATGTCATCACACTCTGCACCACATTTGGGGCTTCTCAAACCTGGAAGAAGTGCGACATGTAATTAGAGACTTTACATCAAGGAGGATATTCTTATGCACTGATATATATGTATATATATATATATATATATATATATATATATATATATATATATATATATATATATATATATATATATATATATATCGAGAACAGTCTCAAATGTGTCAATATCCTGTATTCTGTTCTGTGAGTAGTTTCAGTTTCCCAGCATAACATCGCATCACTTTACACCATAACGGAACTCAACAAGCACTGCTCGTGGCGGTCGTACTCTTGGTACTAGCGAGGGGAGGCGTAACCCAAAGTGTGGGTTGTCGAGAGTACCCTGGGAGCAGTGAATGGCGCGGTGATGGATGGACCTACACGGCGGAGCGGCGCGGATCTGGCACCCTGGCACCGGTGGACTGTGCTCAACCACAACACACTGCTCTCTCTCTCTCTCTCTCTCTCTCTCTCTCTCTCTCTCTCTCTCTCTCTCTCTCTCTCTCTCTCTCTCTCTCTCTCTCCCTCCACACACAGAAAATAGAGTTGGAATTCAAGCTTCGGTGACTGCGTGGCCTAAGCAGCTCGTAAAACTGACCATCTGTGTGCCGGGTGGAGACAGACACACACAGGGACTCTTCATGCTCTCGACGTCACTTCATTCTTTTGGCAGAACGACCACAAGTTTGTAGTGATCACCTAGGCATAATATATGAGATCAATAGTGTCGTGTGTGTGTGTGTGTGTGTGTGTGTGTGTGTGTGTGTGTGTGTGTGTGTGTGTGTGTGTGTGTGTGTGTGTGTGTGTGTGTGTGTGTTATAATATTAATATTCTAAAGGCAGGCACGCAGAAGTGAATCAATCAACTGAATTATACAAATATTCCAGTAATAAGTGTTCTAACACTTGCGTACAATGTCCTCCCACCAGTCAACCACACTGCATGCGCGACTCTTGGACCTCTGTTACCAGTTAGCTAATTCCAGTTTCTCAAACATGCACGGATGGACTTTGAGCTCCAAAACATAAAACGTTAAAACAAGTTTGTCAGGATAGAGTGCGCGCGCGCACACACACACACACACACACACACACACACACACACACACACACACACACACACACACACACACACACACACACACACACACACACACACACACACACACACACAGAAAAATGTTAATAATTTTTCTCTGGTCCATTCTCGTCATTACAGGTGCCGTCAGTCATGCTAAAACATAACTACCCTCACTTCCACAGTGTTTAGGGTTCTTCCTTCAGTCTTAAGTCCTCTGATTCTAATAAGTTTCTATGAATCGTCAGGTTTTGTAAGGAAGCTGTCACTACATCAGAGTACTTGAAATTGAAAGAAAACGCAAAACAAAGTGAAATTCAAAGCTGAAGGTTACTCGACTTATGATCACAACTGCACCGGAGGTTTTACAGGTTGTCTGTTATTCCACATAAATCCCTGTAAATTCAATTACTCTGGTTTTATCAAATACGGAAGACATTTGAATGAACAAAATAAGCGAACCAAATATTAAATTACAAATACAGTAAGCCTCATTCCTCCAACACGGATTATTCAAATGATTTTGTCAGTTCATCGGTCTCAACCAAGGCCTTCGTGTCAACAGTACGGAAAGCAAGTCTTGCTTGATAAGACATCGTGAATAATTTTTTTTTTGTCCAGTCTTGCTTATACGACCGTAGGGCCATACACAAGGAATGGTCCTTTCTGCGACATATTCAAATTCATGAAATATGTCAAAGCCTCGATTTTTGCTGCACTGACTGAGAGCTGACTGACAGGCTCGAGCGCGGAGGGATGGAAACCCCGCTCCAACACTTTTTAAATTTTTTTAGTGAAGAAGAAGAAAGCCTCAGTTCTAATTATTAGTGCTACTTTTTCTGGCTCTTTCTGAGATGGCACCTAACATGCGAAAGAAAAGTATATAGTCTCTCTCTCTCTCTCTCTCTCTCTCTCTCTCTCTCTCTCTCTCTCTCTCTCTCTCTCTCTCTCTCTCTCTCTCTCTCTCTCTCTCTCTCTCTCTCTCTCTATATATATATATATATATATATATATATATATATATATATATATATATATATATATATATATATATATATATATATATATATATATATATATATATATATATATATATATATATATATATATATATATATATATATATATATATATATATATATATATATATATATACACACACACACACACACACACACACACACACACACACACACACACACACACACACACACATATATCAATTACTTATTTATGTGTTAACTGGTTCATTCGTGCATTTTTTTTTTTTTTTTGTGCGGTGTCATGATTGTAGCTACCTGAGTCATATTACATCTTGTGACGCAGGAGAGAACTGAGTCAACACGTAGCTGAGCCAGGAGAACGGTGCCAGGTGTAGTAGCCACCTGCACCCAAAACACCGCCGCTAGAAACAAATAGAACAACACAGCTAAACATGGTCCATCAGTCATGTAACACTTGTGCATGGCCGGGACTGAGATTACTTACGTGCGGTATTAGTGTGTGTGTGTGTGTGTGTGTGTGTGTGTGTGTGTGTGTGTGTGTGTGTGTGTGTGTGTGTGTGTGTGTGTGTGTGTGTGTGTGTGTGTTGCAGCTGAAATCTCCCAAAATGTTGGAGAACACATCCAATCCCGCAAGGAAAGCAGCTGATAAGGAAAATAAAATGCTTTTGATAGACCAAAGCTTAGTTGCTCTGAGTAACTTCATGAAAGGCGACTCACACTGGCACACTAGAGTACGAGCATTATGTCATATTGAAGGTTCGGTAATGCATGCATAACGTAAGATTGCTTGAACTCGAATATGAGAGAATGTCAGGGGCAAGGCACGCGTCATGAAGTGAAGAACAGCGTGTGCTTGACAATGATACATTTAGAATCACACTATCCGGAAAAGTTATTTGAGTTCATCTAGTATAAACATGTCACCAAAGTATATGTAATGTAACTCGGTCGTGCCCCAAGCAGTCGAGCAACTCGTGCACACCGCGCTACGCAGTGCCCCACTGGCATCCCTCGCCTTACTCCCCTCCGGAATGTGGGTCAGCGGGCCGCACCGCTGAAGGGGCCACTGGTTCCCCACATGGCGGATGTAACAGCTGTCTTTCTTTCTATCAGAGCAGTGTCGTAGTAAGTTTCTTCCCATTCCCATTCCCTTCCCATTGAACACCATCACCAGTAATTCATACCGTTAGGTAACACCTCCAGCATCCAGGCTCAGACTACCGCAGCAAAGGCTAGGGCGTCTCTGCACCTGCCTCACAAAGCATCCTTACTCGCGCGGCACACATCATTTACCGAAAACTATTGCTTAACTTCCTGTGTACGTTTAGTAATAAATTTCACTGTGTAGCAAAGCCCGTGGACGGTTTCCTTTTAGTCAACGAGCACGAGAACCAACATAGTTTGGCATTGCCGAATGTAGCAACACGTTTTTCCGCAGTCTCTTCCTATTGCGAGGCCTTAAACCAATCAATCAGTCGTCCAGTCCCGGTATTTTCTGATTAGTATAATTTATCACTAGAAAACGTTAAAAAAAAAATGAAGTAACCAAAGTCCTTTGCCAAAAAAGAAAATTTTAATACACCTCTGCTGGTTCGTTCCTGCTCTTGTTCATGTCAGTGTTCATATACTGCACATAAATGCACACACACACACACACACACACACACACACACACACACACACACACACACACACACACACACACACACACACACACACATACATACAGAGAGAGAGAGAGAGAGAGAGAGAGAGAGAGAGAGAGAGAGAGAGAGAGAGAGAGAGAGTGGGCGTTGGCAGCACTGTGAGGTGGTGGGATTCCCAGCTACGATATTTTTGGTGTTGTGGCAGTATTACCAACATCAAACAGTGATGAATCTCTCTCTCTCTCTCTCTCTCTCTCTCTCTCTCTCTCTCTCTCTCTCTCTCTCTCTCTCTCTCTCTCTCTCTCTCTCTCTCTCGGTATACGAAGCAAAGATGGATGTGGTGTACCATCGCCATGCCCTCTGTGCTCCCTGCTCCCCTTTCTTGTGGCGGCCTCGGATCACCTCTTCCGTTCACACCTCCTTTCGCGATCCACAGCACCTCCACTTCACTTATCCAAACCTTCCCTCCACCAGCAGCCCGCCAGTGTCGTCACCAGAGGAGCTGTGGGAGGGACACATGCCATCCCTTTATAAAACTTGAGCTGCTTCCTTGTGCACATCGTTCTATTAAAAGATATCGGGGAATATTCTTACTTTACTCATTATTTTACTTGTATTCTGAATTGAGAGTCGATAAATATACAAACCATCAAGTGTGATATGTAAAGAAAAAGGGCAAAGTAGTTTAATTAAAGAATCCACAAAAAAAAAAAAAACAATCCGTCGCTGTATTCTCAAACATTTAGCGTCTTTTCTCGACTTAAAACGTGCTGTAATAGAAGTTACTGGAACCTTTAAGGATACTTTAACATGGATTCTACATCATGAATGGGGAAAATATCCACGAAAATGTGACTCATCTCTGTGGACCGTGGAAAAGTCCTTATGAGAACAAAGCGTTACAGAATACGATCAGGCATACAGATCAGGCAAACTTCTACGTCTTTCACTTCGAGAATAAAAGGAAGAGTTGCTGGAATGAGAATGTGTATCACCCAATGTATATTTCAAGGAAGAGGTTCTTTAAGATAATATAATAATCAGGTTCTCAGATTTTTTTTTTATGACGCTTGTGAAATGACCAGACCGCAAAAGAACAAAGACAAACCCCAAAGAATTTTTCTTCGGACCTGACGATCGTTACGGTTGTGACGTATAAGGCGCTGTACTTTGTTCTCTCAGTCTGGGGTTCGATCTTCACTAAGGATCTCGTATGGCCGATTTTACCTCGTCTGCAGCTAAATTTATCACTGTTTCTATAGGAAGGTATTACACTTGTTCCCGGCGTTTTCATAGGATACAGTGTTTCTTAGGATACAATGTTTCCAAAAAGCGATGTGGTGTGAAGGCTTCATATCATAGAGATTAAAATTTTTACACTTCTATAATGCACTCGAGATAGGCAAGCCATGTTAGTAATATCCTGTCCTCAGTTCCTACTATAAATGATTGTCTCACGGTCGTTTCCTGCTGCTCCCATCCTTGGTATGCATGGCTGTAAGATTATAACATGTTGGTAATGCATCCTGAAGTGAATAATGTTAGTAATTTCCTGCCTCCCAGCTTTCCTACCGTAACCGGCGGTCTTACTGGTGTTTCTTGGTATCCAGACGCCACTGCTCTTCACTTTCTTCCCTCTACACTTTATTGTGGTACATTTAGCTGACCTACATACCTCATAAACATGTTTGCCACGTCTGCTTTCCGTTCCATGTCTCCTGTTAAAGCTTGAAATATAGGAAGCTTACACACAAATTCGTCCAACAGTAAGGTTTGCCAAACCTGAACCTGCTTTAAGTGGCTCATCAAAATGTGATGGAATGGCCAACGAGCAGAACTGAACAGCTGACTGGTAAACAAAAACAACACTGCAGAAGAGAACGTCTCCCAAGCGCGGGGTGAGTTTTCAGTACATCTTTCACTTTATTCATGTCTACGAACGAATACAAGGCCACATGCGGATAAAAAACGCAAATGTTCTCAAAATATCTTCAGCCATAATGTTTATTTACCGTGACGTCATTCATTAAGCAGCGGGGAAACACGCCACGCTTGAGCCAGGCTTAATTAAGCATAGATTCAACATTTGGGGCGTCCATAGAACCTGCGGACCGTGCTTCAATCTGGCGCAGGTGTGTGAACATCGACTAGCCAAGCGACGACGACAACAACAACAGTAAATCAATAAGCAATTTGTACATAGTGTATCAGCATAATATGTACTATTTTCGTAAAAGAAATAGTGGGAAAAAGAACACACACACACACATACACACACACACACACACACGTTGTTATTGGTGGTGGTGGTGGTGATGTTGACCGTGGTGTGTGTGTGTGTGTGTGTGTGTGTGTTCACGTAACTTCAGCAATACCTTAAATTCTGCAATAACTCTCTCTCTCTCTCTCTCTCTCTCTCTCTCTCTCTCTCTCTCTCTCTCTCTCTCTCTCTCTCTCTCTCTCTCTCTCTCTCAGCCACCTGGGCCTTGTTGATCATCATGACCTAATCTGCAACAAAGTGTCCCTGTACTAAAGATTTAATCCCCGCCACTCAACTCTCATGGCTGCCTTTAAATCAAAATTAACAGGGTTGCCTGAATATAATCCTTATCTCAATCCCTAACATTTCCATTATACATTTTTTAACAAAGTGAAGATTGGATACGAATATACGATAATTCCTTAAGCTTTATATTATCACTTTTAATGGGTTTGTGGTCTAAAAGCTGTGGTAGTCTGGACAAGTTAGGAGAGGAGGAGATGGAGGACGAAGGTCAGAGATGGTGAAGGACTAATTTAAAAGTGGGAGGAAGTGAGGAAGGTGGGGCGATGTGACATTGGTTGACAAAGTAGGGTGAGGGGCACAGGAGGAGGAAGAGGAGGAGGAGGGTGTTTGGTAGGGCGAGAACGAATCATCAAGAGAACGCACCTAAACCTTCATGTGCCATTCTCGTCATGAAGAAATTATCTTGTCAGTGGCTGCCATCCAATACACACACACATTCGTACACTCGTGCGAAAAAAAAAAAAAGATCGTGTCTTTTTGTTTATATACTCGTACACACACATACGCACGCGCGCGCACACACACACACACACACACACACACACACACACACACACACACACACACACACACACACACACACACACACACACACACACACACACACACACACACACACACACACACTCTCTCTCTCTCTCTCTCTCTCTCTCTCTCTCTCTCTCTCTCTGGCAGCGAAGACAAGTTTCTATGAGTAAGCATCTGTAAAGTGCTCAACTAGCAAGCGACAGTGTTTAGAATCCTCGTCGTGACTTTGTGCTCGGGAGTCACTGTCACTGTCACGTCGCTGGACACCAAGTAATGCGTGACTACGAGTAACTTCGTATTATCAAGCGCTCTGTTCTCTCATAGGGACTGTTTTCAAAACCCGTAGAGATGATTAGTTGGTTTCCCATAGCTGTTTTTCCTGTTACTGATGAAGTAATATTTGTTAAATTGGCATTAAAATCCTGTAAATTCTCTTGAAGTTCCCAATAACTCCTACTTGAGAATAAGAATAATGAGGATAAGAATATGGACCGTGCAAACAGTAACATGTAGGGAATGCAGCAGAGAAACTTGAGAACTGAATGTCATAATGATTGATGTTTACAGAATCTTGAACATAATTGCGAGTATATGGGAACTGTGTATATACACTGGGACAGTCGGGCAATAATGTGTATGGAGGCCAAGGTGCAAAAACATGGAGAGAAGCCGCCTCGCCCCCTCGTTGGCAGGGCCGCAAGGCACGCCGCAAGCCACGCCTGTGCCTCCCACTCGTCATTACCAGCCGACGTTTAAGTGTGCATCAGGAACATACTAGGGACGGCGTGGGAGAAAGGCGGGGTTAGCACCAGCACCGGAGCCAAGGGCGTTTGGAAGTTTGGAACTAGAAAGTGTGTGTGTGTGCGTGCGTGTGTGTGTGTGTGTGTGTGTGTGTGTGTGTGTGTGTGTGTGTGTGTGTGTGTGTGTGTGTGTGTGTGTGTGTGTGTGTGTGTGTGTGTGTGTGTGTGTGTGTGTGTGTGTGTGTGTGTGTGTGAGAGACTGTAAAGAAACTTAAGTAGAAGAATTCACAGTTTTGTACAACCATGAGACGATCGTATACTGTTTCTTGGCTAGGCGGTGTTCTAAAATTAAGTAATCTTGAATAATTATAGCCTTTGACCAAGCGACAAAAAAAAAAAAAAAAAAAAAAAATCGTCCCTTGAAGACATAATTAATTAAATGACGTTGACAAAAGACTGCAGTGATCTGTTCTTAACATTTCACTACTTATCATAAATTAAAATGCCTGTGTCCCATGCCATATATCCCATGTAGAAAAAATTAAGATAGACATTCGAGGATAAAAGAACTCGCCTTTACAGATCCTTCTATGTAGTTTATAATTTTAAAACTACAGTAGCAATCACTCACAGTATCCTCAGCAAGCCTTCATTCCCCACACCAGGGCCTTGCATTCCTTACCGCCGTGCTACACCCCCGCAGGCCGCCCACCGGCGACCCTGGCCGCTGGCTTGGCAAGGCCCGGCCAGGAAGAGGCGACCGACGCTGCTCATACAACTTCACTCTTCTAATAATATGACAACACGGCATCATTCGGGCATCTCTCTCTCTCTCTCTCTCTCTCTCTCTCTCTCTCTCTCTCTCTCTCTCTCTCTCTCTCTCTCTCTCTCTCTCTCTCTCTCTCTCTCTCTCTCTCTCCTTATTAACTTATGTCACTACAGCTCAGAACTCTGATATATGCTGTTAGGGATCTCCCTTGTTTATTAAGTTGAGGTTGCTACTAATTAACGAGGCTCTGACATATCTATACTATCACGAAACTCCCCATGAGACACCTGCTATTCATCTACGCCGCGCCTGCAAGATTTATCCAGCGAATGAGGAACAGAAATGCATTCTGAACTGTCATAAAAATTTTCTTGCTGGGATAAAGAGCGAGAATTTGCCAGGTGTAGGTGGGAGCAGGTGGCAGTCGAGGCTACATACCTACCTACCCACCATCGCCCTGACTGGTGGTCGTTCCTTATCACTGCCACCATCCAACCCTTCATAGAAATGGTGATTCAGCACAGGGGAATGATTGTAACAGTCACGTGCTTAATTTATCATAAGTACGTATAGCAGTGAGTTACCCGTCAGAAAATAGAGGTGCGTGGATGGAGCAGATTGGCTTCACATCTGGATTAATTTCTATGTAATATCTAATTAAACTCTGCCCACGAAGATTCCACCTAGAGTAGTTCACCTTGATGAATCCCCACTAATTGAAATAAACTTATCTAACCTAACGTACTCTACCACTGAGGTATGAGTCATTATTTTTGAGGTGAGTTTTGTGAGTGGGAGAAAATTATCCGGGAGAAATTACGGTAGAGTTTTTATTTATTTTTTATTTATTTATTTTTTTTACAATACTCTCTCTCTCTCTCTCTCTCTCTCTCTCTCTCTCTCTCTCTCTCTCTCTCTCTCTCTCTCTCTCTCTCTCTCTCTCTCTCTCTCTCTCTCTCTCTCTCTCTCTCTCTCTCTCTCTCTCTCTCTCTCTCTCTCTCTCTCTCTCAATTTCTCTCTGTCAAGAAAGTGCCAGACCTCGAAGGTCATAAGGCGCTGTGTTAAGTCAAGGGGCAAACGGTATACTGAAGGTTGACGCGACAAACGATAAAGATGGCCAGCTGTTATGCGGAGGGAGTCAAATGTACGATGTGGTTTTGTTGTATGAAAGAATTTACATTGTCGTGATTCTGTGAGGACATTGCCAAGGACCGTATACTCAAACATTTCGGCGTCTAAATCACGGGTATTTTGACACTACTGAAGGTTGTTGAGATTTTCAAGGGTATTTTCATGATTCTAATGATATATCAAGGATTCTGTATTACCAGTGAGAAAAATCTATGTGAACCCGGTGTGAACCCTTTAAAAACAGTCCTGATAGGAGCCGAAAACGTTTAAATCAAGAATGCGAACTTTAGATGCATGTGGGAGTTGGTTTTAAAAAGAGCCAATTAAGAGAGGGGAGTAGTAACACATAAAGGACATATCACTTTACTCAACAAAACAATGTTCTTATTATTCATCTCACTGTCATTCTCACTGCCTTCTTTAGTATAGCTTTCAAGTATGATACCGCTGTTAGAGTAATAAGTATAAGAAAGACCCAGTTTTTCTTTAAGCTTCCTGAAATTAGCTAACAAATCAGTACATATTCATAATTAACGCTAATGGCAAAATATGGCACCACTCATCTCTCTCTCTCTCTCTCTCTCTCTCTCTCTCTCTCTCTCTCTCTCTCTCTCTCTCTCTCTCTCTCTCTCTCTCTCTCTCTCTTTGTTTTTTTTTTTTTTTTTTTTTTTTGCGAGTATTTTGGTTACTAGGGGAAGCGCTCGGGATATGGAGGTGGGCGGCGAGACCAGGCACCAGATGGCGGGCGTTCTGGTTCCTTACTCATAATATTTACCACATGAACTCCCTTTCTTTTTTTTTTGTGCCTGCTTCAATTTGCTTTATAGCTCTCCGTGGGTAGCAAGTGCATGTTGCAGTATTTTCTTTTTCTCTCATATTTTGCACGTGAATCAAATTCTGTCTATCTTTGAAATGTTTGATTTATTGATGGAATCCGTCTCCTTCCTCTTCCTCCTAACTTATCCATGCCTTTATTTAAGAAAGAGCATCACGTCAACCAACGAATTAAATCAATATTGGATTCTGGACCTGTATACTTCAACGACTTCTTTTCTGATACATATAGCAATTTTCAGTGGCCAAATATGTGATTGGATGTTCTCTTTTCTGCTATCAATGATGCTGCTGAGTTCTTGTTAAGCTATCACAAGAATCATGAAAACACTTGCAAACCCCCAGTTATTCTGAGTAAAAGATCCTTCATGTCTCCTTCTGTCGCTGATGTGGAGGGGCAGCGGACTCCTTTCTTTTTATCCTCTTTGTTTTTTCGTTCTTGACCCATTTTCTGCTAACAATAATGAAAAGGAGAGTGGCACGGGTTGTTGGGACAAACAGACAGCGACGGACAACTTGACAGCCGGGACAAGGTTGCTTGGCGCGACTCACTGTTAATTTGTTTAGCTGTTACGAGTGGCAGTGTGTACATGTGGTTGGTGGCCGTGGGGGTCTTACTCAGCGGCACTGCCATTAATGTTCTCGTAGCAGATTATTCAAGTTCATAAAGTGGGGCCCGCCCGCGCTACTTAGTACCGACAGTGGAAAGATTAACACATCAGAATACAAATTAGCAAGTTAGGCTGCTAGTATGTAAACCTTTTTCTTCAAAGAGAGAGAGAGAGAGAGAGAGAGAGAGAGAGAGAGAGAGAGAGAGAGAGAGAGAGAGAGAGAGAGAGAGAGAGAGAGAGAGAGAGAGACTATTTTAAAAAATTACATGGTCTTTTTTTATCTATTGATTGGTTTGTTTATATTTTGTAATAGTTGAGCACTTCCATCATAGCCTGAAAGTTGCCCTGGAGCAGTCAGACCAGTCCTGAACCTGGTAGGCGAGGGTCATTATTATGGTCCCGGGCGTGGCGGGGCGCGCGACACACTTGCTCCCGTCTGACCCGGATACCTCCAGATTAATATTAGCCCTTGCTGATAGTTGGCACTACGCTCCTTGAATCAGCAACTGCCTGAAGTGCGCAAAGGCCCGTGTTGTTAAATTACCTTTAGCTTTAAAAAGATGTATTTCTGCACCGATCGATAGTTTGTAGAGGGAAGCAGTGCTTGTGTGGCTGCGCAGCGTGACATGTGCAAATTTTAAAACACACACACACACACACACACACACACACACACACACACACACACACACACACACACACACATATGTTACAAGGTCCTGCACAGCGACTAGGAAAACACTCTTTTTTAATCCATTTTCATTTCCTTAATCTGGTAAACCTCAGTCGCGAAGGTGAGGCCAAAGAGTACGCGTAGTACAATGGGCAGCGGGCACGTGTGGTGTGTGTATGTATGCTTCCTGGTAGTGACTGACTCAGACTTGCTGACTCCTTTATAACCCGCGCTGCCACTCATGCCTCTCGTGTCAGGGAGCCACGTCATCAAAGTTTCGTCTCTGCGTAATGCGCGTGCCATGTCAAACCATTTATTGATGAGTCAAGACAGCTGTCGTGAGTCATGTGTAGCCTACGGCATCAGCTGGGTATCATGGGTACGCGATCCTCAGCCTTGCCATTTTTGTTGTGTTGCTCGGCATTCCGCTGTTTGTAAACATTATATTTACTTGTCCTCGAGGATGCCTTCCATGGGAAGTTTCTTGAATCATTGGGTGTGTTTTATTTATCTTTACTTCTTAATTGCAAGCTTGACAGTCTCGGATTTGGAAAAATACTGTACATTTTAAGATTCCTTTTACATATTCATGAACTGTTTAATATGTCTGTTGTTGGTGTAGATAATGTCAGCAGTTCACTATGATATTTACACAAATGGAAGATTTACTCGACAAATGAACGTAAGGTGGAATTTATCTTTTGTCCTTTCTTTCTCTCGTTCTTTTCATCACTGGAGGTCCGGCTTGGTCGGTCTATCCTGAATAATTCTGCAAAGAAAGCTGAAGCATGTTTATTTGCGATACTTGGGTCTTTGCAGGAACACCGCGATCACCTCGGTAACAAGGCTGGGGCACAACTTTATAGACAAATCTATTCGGGAACTAATTTAGTGTGGCATCCTTCCAATGATTTTAACTATTTATCTGTTTTTTTTTCTCAGTGTTTGTATTTGTTTTCACTATATTTGATATACTTATTTAAAGCACTTCACATACGACAATTGTCACTAATCACTGTGCATTATTAAGAAGGTGACAGGTGATTAATTTGTGTTCCTAAGAGTAATTTTAGATAATCTTGACAGTTATCGAAGTTAGTCATAACTAAAACACATAACAGATTCAAGAGAAATTATTTCCCGAATAGATTTGTAGATGACTGGAATAGTATCAGTAATCAGGTTGTTAAACCTGAATCAACATGAAGTTTAAAAAATAAATAAATTTTGGATAGGGATGGTATGTGGACGTAAGTATGGATGTTTTGTACAGGGACTGTCAAGCCTGCTAGCTTCTTGCAGCTCCCTTTTATACTTTGATGCTCGTATTCATTATCTCTATTAGACAAAGACTATTCGAAGTAAAGATGAGGATACGGAAGACTTGCAATTTCATTGGATATATTTAAAAAGATAGAATGACCGGAAGCCTTCAACAAATCGGTGGCGTCATAAAGGTGCCAGACATTAAATTGCCCGCTGCTGTTTACGATTGGCACTTGGAGTTTGAACAGGCAATTCTGGCTCGCGGTTCCGTGAAGAAGTGCCACTTCATACAAAGCTACATTCTGAAGGACCGAAAAAGAGAGACAAGGGATATTTCTCCTTCAGACATCTGATGGTGCTAAAATGTGATGCAATACTTGACAGCGTCTATTTCAGCGGCAGGATGGAGTGTATGGGGGGAAGAGTCCCTCCTGTCATTTCCCTTGGGGGTTTGCTGGGGACACGAGATGTGGAGAGGATGTGCGCTATGATGATATGATGCTGGGTATTTATCAACGTAAGGTACAGACAGTTATATGAAGAACAGCGGTATTTTTTTTATTTTTTATTTTGCGAAGAAGTAAATTAAGAATAGAAAGTAAAAGCAAAAAATAAAATAAAAAAGGTGAAAATAATTTGTATAAAATATAAGAAATACGAAAAACAATAATACCACGTTCTTGGTATTTTGTCAATTACTCTTGCAGAACTCTAAGAACAAAGTAATGTATCATTTGTATAAGTACGAGTATACAGACCCATACTCTGAAACAATTCCGTCTTGCCTTGACAACTTCTAACATGTATTGAAAGTTAGTGAATTTTTTTAAGAAGAATGATTTTAGTGATCGCTTATCGAAAAATCAGGATCATCACTGAAGAAAAAACATTTATGGTAACCTGGCCAACCATTTTTCTGACGTCTGAATATATTGGTAATGAAAGCTCAAAACATTTAAAAACATGAACTTATGTCTTATGCGATGATAGGTAAACAACACTGCTTTTACAGCTTTCTCATTTACTCTCGGTGAACCATGGGGCTGATCTAAATGCCTTCTAAAGCGATGTCAAGTTTTACATTCAGGTACAGCTGCACAATTAAGCCTGACTCCTAAATACACGCACCCGTAACGCAGGAAAAATCCCATTTGGCACGAGTGATATCAAGAGCGCACTGCGGGACCTTGTTGGCTGCTTGCAAGGCTCGGGAGGGAAACACACTGCCCTCAGGAATGAAGCGAGCACCTGTTTCTCAACCCGATACACTTCTCGAGCGTGGTTATGAAAGCCATCGCTGGCCCAATCTAGTGATGCAGTGTTTTCCGTTGATTCATGTTCCATTCATCCCGTGTAGACAGTCGTGGTCAGAATTGAGTATCGTCTTTCACTCACATCCACTGTGCTATGCCCTTTCCCTTCAGTCTTAAGTCCCCTGATCTGTCAAGAATCCACCAATTGTCAGGTTTTGTTAGGAGACTGTCATAAAGGAAGTTAAGTTACTGGGATTTTCAAGGGTGCTTTCGGTATTCTTTTGGAAGTTCAACAATGATTCTACAGTGGGAATAAGAAAAAAAAACATTCATGAGAATGTGACTAGTCATCTCTGTAGCCTTTAAGAAATAACTCATCTGATAAAAGAAAGCGTTTGGGAATACCTGCCTTGGTAAGGAAGGGCGCAAAACACAGTGGAAATGAGAACAAAAGGTTACTCGATTTCTGACCAAGTGTTTGTGTTTCTTATTCCCGTTTTCATACTGCAGGAAAGTCTTTTCTTGACTATTTGGAATTTAAGTGTAGGCATTGGGAACATTTCAACACGTATCCTGGTAAGAGTATTGAAGAGACTGTCTTTATGCAAAATCTGACACTATTATTGATACTGATGAGGGTTGCGTTGTAACCTTCGTAACGGAAACACTGCATCACGGTGTTTAGTTCAGAGTTACTGTCAGCTTCAGTTCAGGGCTTGTCTGGGATTCTGTATTTCATTTGTCTTGCCTTTCATAAATCATCCACGCAAAGTTGAAATTTTTCTTCGGTGATACATTCGAAGTCAGAATTCCTGTCACTTTCCAATTCACTGAGTTCATCGTTTTCTCTCAGCCTTCCGTCCTCTGGTCTGTTGATAAACTTCTTACAAAACCGAAAAACTAATATAATTTCAGCAGATGGAGGGCTTAAGACTGAGGGAAAATGAGTGTTAGTGTGTTTGAATGTTACTCGACTTTTGCCCACTACTATATCACAAAAGAAAGGAAGCAGTAGTTAGCTTATCCCTCCTAGTCATCCGATGCTCGCTACTTGCCCCAGCCCGCCCCAGCCACCTTACCTCACTTTATACATATGAGGAAACATTGCTCCTTCTCGCTTTGTTTCGTGGCGTCAGCAAAGGCGATGTCCTGCAGGGAGAGACAAGAGCTATGGATCAACTGTGTTATGCAAGACATTGCTACGAAGTATGTGGGTTTGTGTGTGTGTGTGTGTGTGTGTGTGTGTGTGTGTGTGTGTGTGGAGGAGGAGGAGGAGGAGGAAGAGGAGGAGGAGGAGTAAGAGGAAGAAGAAGAAGAGCTAAAATTGAGGTACAAGCAGAGATAACACACTCCACTGCGCAGAATACTTGAGTGTGTGCGAGTATCTCAGTGGCCGGGATGTGTTGAAAATGATTCGCTTATTGCATCCTGTCACTAACAAAGAACTGATGAGGTGCTGTGCTAATCATATATATGCCTAATACACATGCAAATATAAATAAGTAAATAGGCAAATAAACAAATATACGGCAGACACACACACACACACACACACACACACACACACACACACACACACACACACACACACACATGTTTCATATATTACCAACTGCTTCCACTATCTGATTCTTATGTAAAACTCCTTCAACCCAAGACCCAAACCAGTATTTCACCCTAGCAGTTTTCTTACATTCGTTTGGGAATAAGGTCTTTAGTCTGTCTGTCGAACCGCCTATTACCATTAAGCATTTTTCAGCATACTAAATCTTAACCACACATTTTCAGTGCCCACGTTTCAATTATTGCCTCAAAATGTGGTCCTGTTGCCGCCTGCCTCTTGTCTCACTCAAGAGGCGTTAATGTTTCCATCATGAAGTGCATAGTCTCGTCTTCCTTCTTCACCCTTTGAGTGTGGCAAAAGCACCCTTCAGGAGGCCCTTACCTCCCACCTCAAAGGCATGATACTGTCATTTTCCTCGCACTGTGCAATCAAGGTATGTTTTCTTTAATTTGGTGACGACTGCCTCGTCTTTCTTTTTTATATTTTATCGCATATTTATAATGCATATAATAGCTTCATTCCGATTCCCTACAATGAAAGACTCTGACTATGGAATGATGAGATGCTGTGAAGAACGGCGATGACGAAATCTTACTTTTACAGGTAGTGTTTGTCCCTATATAACACCCGGCACAGGCGAAGACTAGTGCCAAAAGAAATAAAAGAAGGGAGAGAACAGGGGAGGTGTTCCCTCGAGAGTTATAGTTTAATAACATCCCATTAATTCATCATGAAAAAAATACTGTCTTGTCATATACAGCAACCGCCCCTTGGCTCACTAGCACAGCGTGTTTGCGATGCCTGGCCTAATAGTTACTGGAGGAGCCGAACAGAGCCTCCAATGAAAAGAGGTTAGTATGTTTACTCCTATTTTGGAAAGTTCTAACGTCGTACCGAAAGCTGTAGATAGTTTTTAATGAAAATATGGTATTACACGCTGTCATGTTGACTCAATAATCTGGTTGTTAATGCAGATTCAATAAGAAGTTTTAAAAGATTAGATAAATATATGGACAGGGATAGATAGGGATAAATATAGATATGTATGCTTTATATGGGGGCTGCCACTTATATGGGGGCTGCCTACTGGTTCTTGCAGCTTCCCATATGTTCTTATGTTCAACTGAGAGGTGACGTAGCGATTAGAACGAAGCTGAATAGTAATGTGAGGTGCATCTCCTTGTGTGTGTATGTGTCAAGGATGTGCGTGGCTCAAGTTGTGGCCGGGCATGCAAGGGCCAACAGAGGACAGATATAACCTTAATCCGTGGCTGTGGGAGTGAGTGCTTTATATCAAGGCTGGTCATAAAAGCAACGAAAATAATTACTGTTGTTGTTTTGCTGCTTTCCAAAAAAATGTGTAGAAATACTTATCGTTTTTTCTTACACGAGCTGTTAAATTCACAAATCAGCTTAAAAAGCCTGGCGAGCGCTCATAAGCTGTGAGGCAGAAGGCGCAGGTTGTCGCTTCATCTCCCCAAACACAACAAGATAAAGAGTCTGGCTCCTCAATCTCACTCGGGGGACCGGCGAGTTAAAACACTAGCAGATGTTGCGGCTATAATGGTGACCTGTACATAATATACAACATTTTTACTCCTTTCCCCCTCGACACCTTGAGTATGTGTGACTATTACCGGTTGCATATAACTTCGTACGGGCAGCTAGAGATGTCCTACATATCAGAAGTTCTGAAGGTTTAAGCTTTTGTATTTTCTAAGCCATATGACAAAGAAGCTCACGTCCTCTTAGACACACACACACACACACACACACACACACACACACACACACACACACACACACACACACACACACACACACACACACACACACACACACACACACACACACACACACACACACACACACACTCACGCGCGCACACACACACACACACACACACACACACACACACACACACACACACACACACACACACACACACACACACACACACACACACACACACACACACACAGATCTGATAAGAAATGATGGAAGAACAAGGTGCAGTAGGAATTAATTATGAGAAAAGATAAAACTAGGTGTTTGATAATGTTAAAATGTTTATCTTCCAAAGCAGAAGTATTAGTTAGTGGAGGGCAATGGAGACAGACACAACGGAACACAAAGGAAGAACAAGGAACATGTCATTTGAGGAACAGTAATAACCAAAAAAAAAAAAAAAAATAGCAAACATATTAAGAAATGAAAAGTTTAAATTACTGACTTTATCACCAAGAGGTAAAACACAGATAAACACACACACACACACACACACACACACACACACACACACACACACACACACACACACACACACACACACACACACACACACACACACACACACACACACACACACACACACACACACACAGAGTAACCCTTTCTTATTATTTACAAGCTACAGGCGGGAAAAAGTGCGAAGGTTCTAAAAGCCAAATATACTCGTAAAGTCTGCCCTCCACCACCACCACCACCACCACCTGGCTTCATGAAGTGTTGGCCTTTGTCCACAGCATTTTATTGTGCACAAATTCGGCGTTTAAAACTTAGGAAAGACACTGATGAGTATATTCCTACTTTGAAAAAACTGTGTAGGAGTGTTTCAACTTCCTTCCTGATTAATCTTCCAGTCAAGGGGAAAACTTCGTCTCACGATGTTGCAAGTTCTATTGTTACCTATGACAGACAGAAAGATAAAACAGACAAATAGACAGGGAGGTAGCAGAAAAGACAGACGAACAGACATATAGACAGACAGACAGACAGACTAGTAGGCACACAGGTAGATAGGAAGACAGACAGACAGACAGGGACATGCACATACAGAAATATTTAGACTAAAAGATGGGGTGGACAGGTTGGCAAAGACAGACAGACAAACAAACAGGCAGATGGGCAGACAGGTGGACACATATACATATAGACACAGTATATAAATAACCATGTGACAGTTAACTTTTATTTTTTCCTGCTGTCCTTTCTTGCCAAAGTGAAGTATGACTCATCTTCCGGTGACTCACGATTGATGACGTCAGGAAGAGCAGTGCCTTGTTTTTTTTTTTCCCACGTCATTCCAATAATTCTGCAAGTTATTCCAGCCATTTTTATTATTCCAGTCACCCTCCACGTCCTTGTTTTATCCATTCTTCACGTTATTCCAGAAACTCCTCACGTTATTCCAGTCATTAATTATTCCAGTCATTCGTCTTATTATTCCAGTCAGTCGTTCCTCATATTATTATTGCATTCCATTTAAAGAGAGAACATTTGGACAGACTGAAACTTTGCGGTGTCTTATGTCGACTACTTTCAACAGGCTTTGGTTAATGTTATTGGAATTTTCAAGTTACTAGTGATGGTTTTAACAAGGAAACTGCAGTATCAACATGAACAAATATCCGTAAAAAACCCAACTTAGCCATGTGTAGTGTCTGAAAATAGTCTGAGAGAACAAAGCGTCTAAGAATACGGATTCTTTTATTCCACACAATGACGGACGGTAAGGTGCACATCTGTCCCCCGCTTGTTGCATCTCGCCGCGGTCACTAAACTGCGTCCTCTTGCAACACGCCACACATTCCCTTCGTGTGACTTCCCCGCGTGAGTCAGATGCCAGATTCATTGAATTATGCCTTAGTTGATTGTCGTTTTGCGCTCATTTGGGAGTTTAGACTGTTTCATTACAACGAGAGAGAGAGAGAGAGAGAGAGAGAGAGAGAGAGAGAGAGAGAGAGAGAGAGAGAGAGAGAGAGTCAATATTTTACACACACACACACACACACACAAACAATTAAATATCAGCTCAAATACACTTAAATGGAAACACATACATACACAAATATATCAAAATGCAAACTGATTATGTGTTTTTATAGAAACAACGTCAGTTTGCAATCCGTACCTTTCAAAACAAAACATTTATCCTTAGACTAGTGAACGAGTGAGAACAACAGGCCGTGGCAGTGTTATTATGTTCGCGTGTCCTCGGGTTGTAAAATTACTGTAATAGTTGGTAATATAGATAGTGCTGGAACTGTACATAATTATGGTCTTATCTCTAAAACGTCGTTAGGTCGGAAATAAACTGGTTTGAACTCAACGTAGTGGGTGACGCGTCTAACCTTCCCTTATCCTTCCCCAAACAGTCATCTCTGTCCTCACTCCTCACCGACCCAACACCGCGGCTCTAGAACAAAATGAAAACAGCCAGTGCGAGTAAATGAGTGCCAAGCGATCTTATCAGTATATCCCTCCCTCCAAGGGTACCACCACGCACTCCATTATTGTTGACACTGAGAAAAATAGGAAATGTATGGATAACTGTAACTGTGTACATATCCAAGGTTGCATTTGTTGTGTTTGGTTACGTACAACTATTATGCTAAGTGTGCTTACTACTACTACTATTGGTGCTACTGCTACTGCTACTACTACAATTACGATCATTGTTGCCGCCGTCTTAATCGTCATTAGCAACATAATTTTTTTTGTTAACCTTTATTTAAATTAGAAAAAAAATAATAATATACATGAATAAAAGTTGCTCACGAGAAACGCGCATCAAAGAAGATAGAACTGACATGTTAGTTGTTTATTTTAAAGAGCTTATTCTCAAATGTTTCGGACTCTTTCCTCGACTTGTTAACACCTCCACTAGAAGTTATTGGTGGGTTTTTAAGAGTGCTGTCATGATTCTAATTTAACAAAAAATCTACATCATGAAAAAGAATCTTTGCGGCATTTAATAATAGTCCTTATGAATCTGCTAAAGTGTTTAAAAAAAATGGCCCCGTCATCAAGGCCGCAGTGCATTGTGGGTGGCGGGCCAGCTGGACTAAGCTCATGTCTTGTTGGGTGTTCCGAACTGTCAGGAACACTGGTTTGTTGCCTTATTCTGTGGTATTAATGCCGAGTACCGGTGACTCGTGTGGGGACAGAAATGCTGTACTTTATTGTGTCAACAGACGTAGAATTCGGACAGCCAAAGACCAAAATGTATCGTTTTCTTACTTGTCTACAATACCACCGCAAAAAGAGAACGAATACGGAGGGAGATGATGGGAGAAGTGAAGCATGTGGTTACCGAGGATTTCCACAGGCCTGACTTCGAACCCTTATCACTGAAGATTGGGAAGCGCCTCATAAGAGGTAAGGATGTGATGTCTCAGATGTAAATAGTAATGAGTACAGACTATATGTTATTGTCTCTAGCTGTAGCCTTCAAAACTATAAGAATACAGGAACGTAATGTGAGGCTAGTTGACATACGCAAGGAAGTTCCCAGAACACATTAAATCAAGTGTCAGAACATTATTATTATTATTATTTTTATTATTATTATTATTATTATTACTATTATTATTATTATTATTATTATTATTATTATTATTATTATTATCCGTGTATGGTCCATGAGACTACCCCTTTCCACCATGGACCGATAGAGTTAAAATTGTGAATGATGTGTGTGTGTGTGTGTGTGTGTGTGTGTGTGTGTGTGTGTGTGTGTGTGTGTGTGTGTGTGTGTGTGTGTGTGTATTTTTTATTATTTCCATTGGTGTTTAGCAATGGCAAATTATACTCGTATTATAGCCAATTTAGCTCTACATGTTTCTTGATACTCCCATTTTGAAAGAGTTTAAGTCTTGAGAAGGAGAAAAAAAAAAAACCAGGAACAGGTAGAGTTCCAGAGTTTTACTTGTATGCGTGGACGATCAGCAGTGGCTGCTCCAGGAATGACTGGGCGTTGGGCGTGGGAGGGAACTTTCTGGCAGCGAGGGACCAGAGACGCATTCGGGTCACCTCAGCTTCAAAATGAATTTGGGGTAATAAAGGAGCCTGAGAGTTTTTTTTTTTTTTTTTTTTTTTTGCGAGGTAAGCCTTCACAAGCCACCGCTAACGGTTAATATTTACAAAGTGAGAAATTTAATTAATCTCTTTATTAATTACTTTATGTCCTTACACGTACACTAGTTCATATCTCGGTCAGCTCCACAAAATAACGTTTTTATAAGTGTGTGTGTGTGTGTGTGTGTGTGTGTGTTTTACAACGTATCTAGATTTTTTCTTTACATTGAGCGTGCAGTGGTGAGTGTAGTGAAATTCGGAGCACATTTCATGTTTCAGTCAACACAGTGAGTTTGTATCAGGAAAGAACTCTAAATAATATCATAATTCTGACAAGCACATGTAAAGGGTCCCCATGTCAAACTATATTATGCAATCCATAACTGAGCACACACACACACACACACACACACACACACACACACACACACACACACACACACCAAAAGCCAAAACATTTTCCCGCCAGCAACGTCAGGATTCCTGTGAATTGCTGCTGCAGCAAAGAGTGTACAGATATTAAACAACAGACACGAGTTGTTTGCGTAAGAGAACACCTGGCTTATGAAACACTAGCTTTGATCTTCGTTGGTGTAACACGTATGCAGCCAAGTTTATAAATAAATTCGTGTATGTGTAATGATACAATGATTGTTAAAAATAGATTGTTATAGGTGCAGCAACATATGGGCTTGTAAAAAAAAAAAAAAAAAAAAGGACAGCTCCTATATCAGTAAATAGTTAGGACCCACTAAAGTGTGCTGACGTGCTCTCTACAAAGTTCTGGCGGGGCTCCAGGATGTGCTGCCCGGCCCCTGTGTGCCTCCCTAACTAACAACACTTAACCTTGATCTCAAAATGTTCGCTGCCACCCCTCGAACATCTAGAGCAGTCAGAAATCATTCATATTTTGCAAAGCGGACGTGAATGCCACAGGGTAAAGTACAACGGTAATGCAGATCCCACTTCCACGATCGTCACCTCATATGGTGGTCTGTACACTTAGAACGAAAATTTATGATAGAGAAACGATTCATACCAGCAAATACTTGGAGACAAAATTAATGTGTTCATCTAATCAAGCTTCCGTAATCAAAATATTGACTTTGAATTAATTGATTGTGTAAGACTGAATATGAAGTTCATATTCATGTGTCATATGACTCATTCTGGGAAAAATTTTTAAGATACTGTATTTAACTATTCTGGATTACAGCTGTTTTCTCTCATGTTCTATGCTATGAATATTGATGCCTCGTATCATATCACCCAAATTCCTTAAAGACATGAATAAGGAAATAGATAATAAGTGAAAAGAAATCTTGTATTCCATGGATAAGTGAAGCGAGGAAGTCAATACTGTTATTCAGTCTAAAGATCAATTCAGATTCTGATAAAACAAAATCGTACAGGTAAAGTAAGCATCACATCTATTATGTTTTCTTTTCCTACTATAGTGTTTTCCTTTCCTGTAGTTACTCTTTTGTGTTGATCTCCGTAACCTTTAGAGTGTCTTTACTTATCCTCTTTCCCAGAGTCCGCCGTAACGTGGGATTACTACACTAATTCTGGCACGTTTCCTCAGATACTCGAGTACCGAGCAACACACGGAGAATTAATAGTTACTTCTTGTATCTGTGTGCTGTTAAACGTGACGGACTCAAATCTTGGTTCACAAAAGCTCTGTTGTCTCAGTATGCTATATACATACTTTTAGGTCACTCATCGGTTGACAAGGGACCACATTTTTCAAGCGGCCTTGCGTCTTATCTCGGCTACATTTAACAGCCTCTAGTGGAAGTTGCTGTGGTTTTCAAGAATGTTTTCATGAGTCTAGTGATGGGTTAACAAGGATTCTATGTTATCGATGGAGAAAGAACATTCCTGAGAACCTGACTAGTCGTCTCTGTTGGGTTTTTGAAAATCGTCTTTAAGAGAGCACAAAGCGTTTCAGTTTGTTTGGTTCTTTGTACTTCTGACACAATAACACAATGCAAGACAAACAAGAGGAGAGCACCCAGTCCTCTTTAAACGATGTGTGATGGACAACGACACGATTTTCTTTGTGCTAAATCGAAGAGGATACCTGAACGAGACTAGCAGCCACGGAATGACTAGTGATAAACATGGTCCATTTCTATAAAACACTGGTCAAAACAGGTAGTATTTAGTACCATGCTAGTATGTCTTAATAAAAAAAAAATGTGGTGAGAGAGAGAGAGAGAGAGAGAGAGAGAGAGAGAGAGAGAGAGAGAGAGAGAGAGAGAGAGAGAGAGAGAGAGAGATAATTCGCAAAGATTCTCACTTCATTAAGGTTTCAGGGTATCACACAAATGGCTGCTGAATCTTCTTTGTTGAACCCATATTTTTTTGGCGGGAGGATTACACTTAACAAGAAAATGCGAATAAAGTTTTTATTTTATTTCCTCCTTGACAAAAATTTCTGTTCACTTTTCTTTTCTGTCTACGTATCAGCTAAAAATTCTCAGCGTCTGCATTCCACGATCTTCTTACGAATGCACACCTTTTACATTGGACACGAAACGCCTCCCGTCACTGTTACTTTCCTTTGCAGAATACACAGTCGAGAACTGGAGGAAAAAAATAGGCGAAAACAATCTTTCCCTGTAGCAGATTCTTTGCCAAGTGGGATGACAGACTTCCTCTCTGACACTCCTTCTCAAATGAAAAGCTTCCCGACGCACTACCAACAAAATGGGGTCAACTCACCGAGGTGGGCCAAAGTGCGTGAAAACGTCCCGCAGCCTCCGCTTCTGGCACACACACAGGTAGGCGACCCTCCCGCACCACTGAACCTCGCAGGGTGGCGGGACGTACGTGGGGTGCCGCTGGCGAAGGGGGAGGGGCGCAGATGGCGGGGAGGACGCGGATGGTAAGTAGGGAAACCAAGGCTAGCGGTGCTAACTGAATTTCAAGGGACTTATAAATTAATGTTATTATGGATTTAGGTGTCTGTTGTGTGTACAATGTCAGCTGCTGCATCCATCAAAGAGAATGAAATGTTAGTAGCCTGGTGCCGTGTTTATTCATGTGGCAGTGGTTTAGTGCTCGTAAAAAAAATGTTACTTGTTGAAAAGGAATAATGAGAGCACTGGGATGGTTACCACGGCAGGGAAGAAAGCCTATCCAGCTGGTGGGCGGGTGCCAAAGCCGCAAGCTATTTCTGTGCTGAGTGCGTCAGCAGGCAGGCATGGGAGGGCTGCGCCACGCCCCTGCCACCTCACCCCGCCCGGCCCACACTACCGGCTACGCAGTACTTTACACATGACTAACTGATATACTGTTATCCAGATATATCTGTGATATCAGTAAGACCAAACCGGAACATAGAAAGTAATGCATAAAAAAATAAATAAATAAACGGAATATTTGGAAAGGCTAAATGTGTTTATTGGACTTCCATGTGTGTGTGTGTGTGTGTGTGTGTGTGTGTGTGTGTGTGTGTGTGTGTGTTTTATCGTATAAAATTCTAAAGCTAAACAGCAAATTTATAAACTTAAAAAAAATGCAATTGCAGCTTACAGACTAGAGGAGAAAGAAGACGTATTAATACACACTCAACAAACTTTTTTTTTTTTTTTTATTTTCATTGCCGCTTACATAAGAGGCAGCACACGAGCGTCAGTAAAATCAGTTTGATGTCTGGCAAAAGTGTGCCTGAAGGATGAGTGGTGAGCAGCACCCAGCCACACGCCCCGCTTGATACCTCCCAGTGACGTAATCCTTGAGGGAATGCCGTGCCTAAATTAGATGATGAAAAGTTACTTCCAGGGACGTATTAAGAGGAGAAGGGGTGAAGCGGTCCGTCCCAGGTGACAGGCAGAGGGGGACGCCAGTAGAACCACTTAACTATTGGTTATACTACTTATGATCTGTGTGTATGTTTGTCTAAAAAATAAGACATATAAAAATAAAATAAAGAGACAATAAATAAAAGCTATACATAAATGGGATAAAATTAAATTAATTAGTTGACTATTCAGAGACACTAGTAGGTGCATTAGGATGAGTAAATGTGCACTGAACCACAATAAGCTAAATGACATCATCCACGAGGATAATCTACTGGAATTTTAGGAATTTGTTTCGAGTAAGTACCCTTATGTAGTAGTCGGACAAGGAGCCACTGCACCCATACAAGACACATACGCACATTGTATACTCCTCTCATGCAGTTAATAATAAAGAAAAAAAATCATGCATAATATTGACCTACTTCTATGTCTAGTAACAATCGTTTGGTTCAGAAAGTCTTTCTTATCAATTTCTTAGCAATGAATTCCTTTCTTTAATGGTTGCATGAGAAAAGGTTTGGCCACTTGTCACACAGGAGTTCAATTTACTATCTAATCCTGACTGACTGGTTATTTATTATCCTATAAAAAAAAGATAATTAGGTACTCTTTCATTGCATATATTAAAGACATGATGAAATTATATTTGCTTAAACCTATTCTTTTCTCTTGAAAGAGATTGCTTATCAAGAAAACTGGAAGGAAGAGAGGAAGAGGACGTCAGAGTAGGAAATTCATGGATAGTATGCTGAAAGAGCTGGGTGAAGATAATGTGCAGCGGAAGTTGTGAGGGTCTGGGTAAAGATACTGTGCAGCGGAAGTTGTGAGGATGGCAGACGAGAGGGAGGTGTGAAGGTTCACAATCGCCGACGTCACAAGACTGGCACCTTGGTAACGAATCCTTATTCTCCACACTAAGCATGTGTGTTTTCTCTGTCTCTGCTTGGCTATTCATTCCTTCTAGTTAATTAGATATTAGAAAATTGATTAGATATTAAAAAAGGAATTGCAGATTTAACCGAATTGCTTTTCCATATTCACAGGAAATATAATTAGTCTTTTTTATTTATTTATTTATTTATTTATTTTTTTTTAGGTCGTAACAAGTCTTCTATAATTTCCCTTTGATAAATTAGTTTGTAAGATGGACCAAACATGTATGCCGTCTGGTGTATATATTTTTTGGACAAATGGCAACAGGTGGTAACTATACCCATGTATTCACACCAACACGCAACACTGCACACATAAGAGGAGTTATCAGATATCGCAGAAAAATCCCGTCTGTCATAACTTGTTAGCATATTTTTTCTTTTGAAGGTGTGAAGATAAGATATGCAGCATTTTGTAAACCAGTAAGTAGAAGGTATTGTGCCAGCGCTAAATAAAACACTAGATTTTCCGCACGGGAGTGCACGCCGAACATCCACAGCACGACTATACCAGTATTGCGTGCATAAACGCTGGTCTGTACTAGAGTTATCTTTTATATAATGGAGTCATTGTCGCTAATCTAACAACGGATCAATACTTTTGTGTACTTTAGCAAAACTGTTGTTGTCCCTTTACAAGTTGAGTAAGAGAGACAATGTGAAGTAAAACAGAAAAATGATGGAAAGATGATGAATGAACAAGTAAAGAAAAATGAACACACACACACACACACACACACACACACACACACACAGAGAGAGAGAGAGAGAGAGAGAGGTGGCAGTGGGCAAATCCGGCTCAGACGTCATATACTTAAGATGGTTTCTGTGTGTGTGTGTGTGTGTGTGTGTGTGTCTTCAAAATAGCACCCTGCATAGGTAAGAGGGACATTGCATAAGTGTATTACGGTCCTGCTGACACCATAGAATGAAAACGGGCGCACCTTCGATGTTATGGGAAACTCAAAGAAACATTGCAACTCGTGCATTATTATTTCATGCAGGAATGCAGAGGTGGTGGAAAGAGCTGTTATTTACATTTTTTTTTTCTTTCCTGGTTCATCTTTTATTCCTCCCTTTCCAGCTTTTGTACAGTCTCCTTTACCTGAAAAAAATAATAGATAAGAAAATAGTGAGTTCATAAATAAACCAATAAATAGATAAATAAATAAGTAACAAATAACATGAAGGCATACGTGTTTGAATAACAATCATTAGACTACCACGGTTGTTGATAACGAAATAAGAACAATTTGGAGGACGTGGGTGAATGAATAACTCAGGAACTGAGAGCAGCACACCTATTGGTGGTAATGGAGGTTGGCGGGGTTGCGCATCACAGCCTTCTCACTCGTGTCCAGCTGGTAAGCGATGATGACGTAGGTGGTGACGAAGCTAGCCATCTGAAAGAGCGAGTCGCTGCAGTAGTGGGCATCTGAGAGAGAGAGAGAATGACAAATTGGAAGAGATTTGAAAGCTCAGGTTATTCACAAAGAAAGTCACTAGAGGACAGAGAAATACTCCCTCCGCAGTGACTGGTGACAGATGTGGTGTGATCATCCCCTCAGTGTTGCGTCTCGTCCGGGTAGCGTGTCTGAGGTGCAATGGTGTGCATGTCCCTAGTGGTCTGATGGTGGTAATAACTTAAGCTATTTGACTTACAATTCAGAGTTTAAATGAAATCCTGAAATCGCACGAAGAAAGTTTGGTTGCTACGAATATTACGATGCAGATTCTGGTGTGTATCACTAATTGGCATCATCTGACTTTAAGTAGAATAATGGCAGAGCGGCAGTTGATGCTGTAGCTTATTTTTGACCTCCACGCCTCCACACCTTCTCCCATTCCACCTGATATGTGGCACTTGTTCTGGTCACTTACCGAGAGGAAGCAGTGTGGCCCGAGGGTGAATATGCCATAGATCCTGAAGGCGGGTCCGTCCTGGAGAGCGGTGATGGCGTCATCCATCTGAGGAACATGTGTCACCTTAGTGTCTCACCGACACGCTCCCACCCAAACTCTGTCCCTTCAGTGAGTGGGGCTACGGGAAGTGTGGTATGTCCATGGTCCATGGTTTATCGTAAATTCCGCTTAATCAATACGCTAATGTCTTTTTAGGTCAATAAAATCTTTTAATACATTAACAATCCTCTTGATTTTATGGCTCAAACACAGGTATTATTAGACCAGCGAACAGTACTTAGTTCACCACATCTAGTCCATGCCAACAAACCTCACCTCCTGCTTTTCGATCGCACTGGGCGTGCACATCTTCAGCCGTCGTAGGAGTCTTATTAGTTTGAGTCTCTGAAAGACGCACAATAAAATGATGGGGAGAGTCCCTATTAGTCCATTCCTGTACCTGCCCCTTTCCCCTTTTATTGGACCACTCTAATTCGTTATAGCATTGACAATGAAGTTTGCTTGAATATGAAAAAAAAGGTGTCTTTTTACAATCTTAAGACATGATTGACTGCATGCGAGGATAAAACAGTCCACAAAGAGAAACAGTGTTGATGATGCAAGAAGACAACCTAACCTGTCTCTGTGTTAATAGATGATATACTTTTTTCCACATATTTGTAAAAGCCGAAACCAAAGAAACCTCTTCGCAGATGTACCAGCGTTATAACTGCTTACTTTGCATAAAACTTTCTGATTTACCTTGGCTAGTAGACGCTCCGGTCCAGCCAAGATAAGAGCTGTCCGCGTGAAGCTACCTATGAAGAAAATAATAGTAAAGATAGCCGCGTGGAAGGAGACTCCTTCGTTTATATTGAGGAAGCTTATAATGGTGAAGCAGAGAGTTTCGTTTAGCAAAGTTGTCGCCACTGGGACGCTGAAGTATGTCACTGTTCCCTCCAGGATGTCGTTGATGTGGTACACTAAGTCAGTAGCGTTAGACAGAAAAACTCCAAATTTGGCACTGAAGTTGACAAGCGCTGCTGTACTCGTCTTGTCCTTTGAGTCTAACACAGCTTTTGAGTCAGCTTTCTTTCTTTCCTTCATGACGGCGCTGCAGAACTGGAAGCCATCTTCAAGAGCAATGGAGATGTATGTGCACATGATGTGAAAGAGCAGAGGAAACAAAAAGAGGGTTGTGTCACAGGGTAGGATGCCCGTGAACCATACCACCTGAGTAAGGGTATCGATGTAGGGGATGAGGCCAGTCGTCCTAATATTTACCATGGATACCATATGTACGAGAGCCATTATTATTGACACCATGACAAATATGATGTCCAGCTTGCTGAAGCGGTGTTTCTGGCAGCCAGGAAGCTCGATCATGCCTTGAACAACTTTTGCCAGTGTGCGGTGGGCGATGACGCCGTTCATCGTCATACACACAATAGCTATATTCCATGATTTGCTCATCACCTTCAGTGTTGTCAGCTTGATCACTGGCATGTCTTTCCCTCCTTTTAGTTCAAACATGATCACTGACAATGACGTGAGGATGATAATAAAGAGACTGATGGTCACGGTCCAGACGAGCAACGGTTTCCTTCGAATAAAGAAGCCACTTGCAGAGTCCCACGTGTAGGGAAAGCCTCCCAGCAGCCGCACGCAGCCCAGTGCACCACGCAACACACGCAACACTTGCATTCTGCTTCAGCTTGGCACTATGGCAAACTCTGGCTTGTATTTCCCGTTTTGATGGGACACATGAACAACTTAATCCAATATAGAATGCAGAAGTATAACTCTTCCCTTCTGCTTCCCTCTCTCCTTCCCGACTGTTGGAACCACACTGTATGCCTCTGGATATCGATCGTCGCGACAACGGGAAAGTGCCCTGTCACAGTGACTGGAAGAAACAGAGAAGCTTTCTCCATAATTGCATAAAGGCATGATGAAACGTTGTGGCACGCTGAACCTTCCACGAAGCTGTCTTGTGCATGTTCAGGTGCTGCCTTGTAAATGTTCAGAGGCTGCCTTGTGAATGTTCAGGGGCTGCCTTGTGAATGTTCAGGGGCTGCCTTGTGAATGTTCAGGGGCTGCCTTGTGAATGCTCCAAGTGGAACTGTTTTTCGCCGTCTCCTTATTTTCTTGAGTTCTAACGCATAATTTCGGTTTAGTTACGTCATATATAAGATATTTCAAAAGCTGAAAGTAACATGAGAATGAAAAAAAAAAAATCTTCTTTACAGTAAACAATTATTAGCGACGCAAAACAAATTTAGCTGACATTTCATGTTAATGAGTCTGAACTGTGATACTAAAAACTTCATAGACTAGATAAAAAAAAAAAAAATCTTAAAAGAAAATTAATTGGTGAAAACTTTATATTTCTTACGACTTATTTTTGTTGATATTTAATGGCATCCTGAAGATAACAACGGTAAATTTCGCTAACGTTTTGTTCTTATTCTACATCAGATTCTATGGTAAGTGAAGTGATGCCTCGGTAGCCACAATGTCCAACACTGCCGCAAGCAACGCTGCGCTCAACCCTACAAAACAGTCATGCACCTGCTTTGCAATAGTTTAATGAAAGTGATACTTTTTTTGAGCTGAACTGCCTCGTGAACCAAAGAGGTCATTGCTGGGTTGCTGGGCTTCGTGCTTCCGCCATCGGTAGGATTGAGTGTCACTGCGATAACGCACAAGAGGCTGCCGTTATAGAAAGGATCCACAAACACCATAGTAGATAATAATAATGGAGGTAACACAACATTATCAGTAACGCAGGCGGTAAGATGAAGCATGTCGCAGTCGCCCCTTGCCTGTTCCCTACCGCCCCCCACCAAAAAAAAAAAAAAAAAAAAAATGCAAGGTGAAATGAAGTTATGTGAATGTGTTTGTACTTCAAGAAATGAATACTGTGAGCTGAAACATTTATTATTTTCCCCTTTAGTTACTTTAGTCGTCACTTACATAACACCGAGACTTATATTTTGGTTGCCTATAAAATATTTAAAATATTAACGTTATGCACATTAAGAGAAAGTAATTCTGGTGGAATCTTAAAAATTTACCAAGCTCATACGTGGGAGGGTGGAAGCACCGTGTGGCGAGCGGAGGCGTGTGGCAGTTACCTTCACCTTACATTTGTTTACACTGCTGGCCGTAGTCTGTTTTTGTGAGAGCCAGCCATGTTCAAGGACAGGAATCTGAGGCCGCATTATCAAACGTTTTTGCGTCATATCAGCTACTCTTAACTGGTCCTAATGGAAGTTATTCGGGTTTTCAAGAGTGTTTCTATTCTTGTAGTAACAGATAAACGAGAATTTTATGCAATCACTAAGAAACACCAAAGAGAAACTGACAAATTATCCATGTGGCCTATGAAAACATTTCTGAAGCCTTAAAGTGCGGGCTTAGCTACAGACAAAAACTCCAGGAAAAGATTCGACGAGGTGTTGTTGGTTGACTGCTCCTCTACGCCGTTTCCTGTCTCGGAATGTCATTTCAAGGTTTTTGTTTATCTATTTATTTTAAATCAGAAAGAAAAAAAAACTTATTTAAAACATTTCGGCACATTAATTCTACACTTAGCAGCCTATAGTAGAGGATCTTTATTTATCTATTTATTTTATTTTTTTTTATTTCCATGATTTTGATAACAGTTAAACAAGGATTCTGGAGCACGAATGGGGAAAACCTCCATGTAAAGCAGAGTAATCACTATCGTGAACTTTGAATATGGTTCTTATGACTTAAGAACGTTTATAAGACCAGGGTCAGAGTAATCTAAAAGAGAAGAGAAGAAGAAGAAGAAGAAAGAATCATGGCAAGGGGATCGCGATTAAAGTGAAGTACTAGAAGGAAGAATAAAGAGTGTGTTATCAAAGTTTAAATCAGTACACGAGGTAAACGCGAATACATATGGCGCATGCGCAGTGCAGTTAAGATAGGATATCAGTGCACACAACACTATGCATGCAACGTTGGTATACTTAATCATTGCCTAATCGTTTCTTGTGTATGAAATAATTGCAGGCACTGTTGTTTATTTTAATTACTGACCAACATGGATATTTTCAAAAGCTAAAGAGATGAAAAGTCGATTTCTCTTAAGCATTAAAGAGGTGGGGATGGAAGAAAAAACTGAGAGGATACAGTGGAGAGCGAAATGAGAACTTGACATTATGTATCACTCCTCTTCTTATCAGCCATTTGCATAGGATACCACAGTTTTACATTACATTACACTTCACATGAGAGACATATATCCAAGTGCGTCTTTTTCCTTAACTATCAGGCAAGTGTGTGCTCTCTCTCAGACGGACTGTAATGTGAATGCTGCCAGAAACCTCACCACTCACCACCTGTAACCAAGACAGCCTTACAGCTAACCACACATTGACATACAGCGCAGATTCATGCTTGACTTCGGTGTAGTTTAGGTTTTCTGATGTCTTACCTTATCTTATTAAAACGTTTTCTTTCATAACCCAAACCTTCATGTCTCCCTCTAATCTTCATTAGCAATTCCTTTTCCCCTTTGCAAGAATTCCACATTTGTTTGTCTTGCTGTCTATGGCTTTTTCAGCAGCTTTGCCAATACTTCTTTTCAACGGATTGCAACCTCTTTCCTTTATGTTATTTAATGTTAGCAAATATCTTTGAGAGATTTGATTTAGTGCCGTCGTCGGATCCGATTACTGAGACATACTGTCACGAAATTTCAAATCCTAGCTTCGAATATTCGCAGTGAGTGTAAAAAGCTCTGAGTAAACAGGCAAAATATGCGTAGGTACTCGTATTTATAGCAGAACGGCACTGAACTTAGAGCGAGCTAAGGAGGATGGAATAAACAAATGGTGACCTCTATGATGACCTCTGAATGTGCGACCTTGCATGGAGACAAATACCAAAGTGGAAGAAAGTTATTATTATCATTATTATTATTATTATTATTATTATTATTATTATTATTATTATTATTATTATCATTATTGTTGTTGTTGCTGTTATTGCTGTTGTTGTTTTTGTTGTTGTTGTTGTTTTTGTTGTTGCTGTTGTTGTTGTTGTTGTTGTTGTTGTTGTTGTTGTTGTTGTTGTTGTTATTGTTGTTGCTGCTGCTGCTGCTGTTGCTGCTATTGTTATTGTTGTTTTTGTTGTTGTTATTGTTGTTATCATTATTATCATTATTATTATTACTATTATTATCATTATCATTATTATTATTATTATTATTATTATTATTATTATTATTATTATTATTATTATTTATTATTATTATTATTATTATTATTATTATTATTATTATTATTATTATTATTATTATCATTATTATTATCATCATCATCATCATTATCATTACTACTGTTATCATTATTGTTATCGTTATTATTATCATCATCAAAGGTAGTGCAACTAGTAATGAGAATGAGTGTAATAATTATACAACTTTGTGTGGCAGGAACGGTATATACTGCATGTTTGTCCTCACTGAGATATTGCTGGCAGTGACTGAAGGGAAGGTTATTTAGGAGCACGGATGTCTTAGGAAATGAAAAGGCTGCGTGAAGATATTTGCAATTAAGTGATAGTGGATGAATACTTAGGGAAGAGTTGGTTTTCATTGCAGTTCGGTTTTTTTTTTGTATATTCCTGTATTTTCTTGGTCAGCGGTGGTGACCCTTACTGTCTGAGGTGTACGCAAGCAGCGCGTATCACGTCAAGCTATTCAGAACAGTACGAGTAAGCAGCAAGAAGATCCATGATGTCTGTTGTATTTCTCAAAGCCGTCATGGACACTAGGAGTCGATATTTATTTATTGTTGTTGTTGTTATTATTATTATTATTATTATTATTATTATTATTATTATTATTATTATTATTATTATTATTGTTATTATTATTATTATTATTATTATTATTATTATTATTATTATTATTATTATTATTGTTATTATTAATACTACTAGTACTACTACTACTACTACTACTACTACTACTACTACTACTACTACTACTACTACTACTATTACTACTACTACTACTATTATTACTATCATTATTATTATTATTGTTATTATTATTATTATTATTATTATTATTATTATTATTATTATTATTATTATTATTATTATTATCATTATTATTATTATGATCATAGGCATGAAGGAGGTTGACCAAGGGCACAGAAATGGGGAAAAGTCCGCCCTATGTAATGACTCCCAAAAGATGCGGGGAAAAAAATAAATAAATAAATAAGGTAAGATTTCCAAAACGAACATCAATATATTTCGGAGATGTCCCGATACTTCTCTCTTACAGCTATTCAGATCATAGATAGAAAAAAAAAAAAAAAAAAAAAAAATATATATATATATATATATATATATATATATATATATATATATATATATATATATATATATATATATATATATATATATATATATATAAGAGAGAACTCCAAAGCTAATTTAGAGGTCATTTCTCCTACGGTACTTTATGACGTGCTGTTCCGTGAATCTTTCAGACGTAAATACAGAGTGTAAGACCACGGTTTTATCTTTACATCGCTTTTGAATCATTGCATCCAATGAAAACTCTTCTTTCGGATATTCCCAGTAAGAGTTGCCACAACAGATCATACGTGAAATTTCCCTTACTGATAAGAACATAGGAATAATAACTCTACGTCTCTGTATTCTTTAATCTCTTCTCGTGAGGGATAGTATCTTTTAGATAATTTTCTTTGTATTGACGCTATAACAGTCCTGTACCCCTCTCGTAATACTCTGCCTTCTGCGTCCTATTATATACACTCATATACACTCATTCAGTGCATCCACAAAGCCTTCTTTTTGATTTCCTCTTTTCTGAGTACTCATCTGCATTTCAGTCTCACCTTCCCAGCTTTAGCTAACAATGATAATAATGGGTATAATTCAAGTCAGTGAAAACATTGCAGTTATCTAGAGCCAATTTATTCTGGCGGTGACATGCATAGGTGATAATCCACGTGTCAAAGTTTCATCCCCGATCTTGTGTAAGCTGCCTTCTTGAGTATAGCACTGTGGTAAGAGGAAAATGCTGGCCACCATATTCAGCTCTATAGGTAAAGGTGAATGTACTGGACGTGACATCATCACCCTTTGTAATGTACTGACGGCAGTGCTCAGCGACTGTGGGAAGTTGGAGGATCGAAGGCCTGGAAGGACTAAGACTGGTTGTAATCAATGATAGCGATGTTACTTACAGAAAGAAACCCTCGACCTCTACTCTTAAATAATCAACTCTCTCTCTCTCTCTCTCTCTCTCTCTCACGTATGGTACTTAGGGCGGATCCCACTGCTGCCTAGCCCCGAACGAGGGTCTGAAAGCCAGCCAGACAAGACGCCGGCCGGCGTTCTTGAAGGCGTTATCATTTGCATTATCTACTCCAGGAAACTGTAAAAATATTGCGAAGGTGATTGGGAAGGAGGAAAATACTTGATAAAAATGTATTATTGGCCATGTAGTGATGGTGTTGTTAAGGTGGGCTTCAATAGCAGCATCCATGGGGGTGCACGAGATGGTGGTGCCGGCTTGAGTGTTGATCAATAGTACCGCGCTGCCGCCCGTTACGCGCGCCCCTCCTATCCAATAACAGGACCGATGTACATGCGTTGTCAAGGTTTCCCAACGTGCTCTGAATCAAAGAGAACGCAAGTTCTTTAAGATGTGCGCTTCAGGGTGCCAAACGAAAGGTAGATTAGAAAAAAATACTGAATTACGCAGTACGACAATTACCCTGGCGGTGAAGGGAAGTCTGGGAATAAATTTATTTCTCGCAGAGACACTGTTTCACACGCACACAAATGTATCGTGCAAAAAAAACGAACCCCGCGTACCACACCGTTGTATCTTCTCTTTAATCGTGTAAATCGTGTGAGCGAAGAAAAAATATTCTGAAGTGAAGACGTCAACATATGCTTCCCATGCATTGTTGTGAATCTCGTGGTCATATGCACTGTATATGAAAAATCAGCAACCGTGTTATAGCGTGCACCAAGAAGCCGCATTACTTTTTGCTGATAAGACATTATTTTTTGGTGTAAAGGACGGGGATCAACCGCAATCAGTGCCAGGTAGGTGTTCAAATGCCAGGACGTGCCCCACACCAGGCCCTGGCCGACCTTTGTCGTGCACTTGGAGTTTTGTTGTTATGACGTGACCCGTGTGCCCCGCCTCAACACAACACTCGTCGGTGTCACGCTGCTTCCGTCTCTTGTCGTATCACGCATTGTTGTTGCGTAAGTCTTTGTTTTAGTTAATCTGTTTGATTGCGAGTATGTGTGTGTGTGTGTGTGTGTGCATGAGTGTTTGAGTGTGTGTGTGTGTGTGTGCATGAGTGTGAGTGTGTGTACGCTTAATAAAAAAAAAAAAAATATATATATATATATATATATATATATATATATATATATATATATATATATATATATATATATATATATATATATATAATTGCATATCATATACTGCACATATACTGCACACACACACACACACACACACACACACACACACACACACACACACACACACACACACACACACACACACACACACACACACATATACATACACAGTCACAAAATCATTAGATCCATTCATGCTTGCTTGTCTCTATAATATGCCGGTGACCCTCTCAGAGCCACGCCCTGCGCTCCACCTATCACTATATGAAGTGGACAAAAATGCACTGTCCCTGTGAATAATAAACAAGATGTGTGGGGAGGTTATCCCAAGTGATGCTCTTTACGGCAGCCACTTAAAGGGGAGGCACCAGACAGGCGGGGCAGTCTGGTCGCTGCTGTTTGAACTGCCACCAGGTGAGGGTGACCGTTGGTCACACCTGTGCCGCGACCTGAATACATTGAACCTTGTTAGGCCACACCGCCACCAAGGCATGAGTCATGAGTACTGTATGGTGTGAGGTGTGCGTAACGTGATGAACTTCCTCACGCCGGGAACACTTGCTTTGAGTTCATGGCGGAGCACGAGACTCGTATCATGTATTTGCCATTATAAGTGTCAGAATGCTGGAATGATGATAATACTAACAACTCATAAATAAATTCATGACGTTTGTGGAATGCTATAAAAGACAAAGCTCCTCGTTCTTCATTTTGTCTGTGATAGTGAATGTTCTCTTTCGTGGAAACTTGAAGATTTTACGATATTTCTTCTTGCCAGGTAACACGTGGCAAAGTTTACGTACTGTATCACTTCAGTAGCAGGCAAGGAGCCAACCTTCCATGATGGTTGGCGAGGAGGGGAGTGGCTGTGTGCATGCGACAGCGACAAGCTCGGTGTACCATACGCTTATCTCCCAACGTGGATATCGTACGTAATACCTTGTAGTGTTGAACAACCTCAAAACACACACACACACACACACACACACACACACACACACACACACACACACACACACACACACACACACACACACTCACACACAGACACACACACACACACACACACACACACACACACACACACACACACACACACACACACACACACACACATATTATATGTTAAATATTGAAATTGATAGATAGATATGCAGGTAGATGTATTTATGCTTCGATTTCATGTTACGTAGTCGAAATGTAAATAAGGGGAAAAAAAAAAAGAACAGGAAGGTGGTAGTGTGAAGTGGCAGTGCCTTAGTCATAGTGAATACAACTGTGGTGAAAGAAAGCTCTATCCAATACGTACAGCAAGTATATGGATACAGACAGCAGCCACAGGGCACCATGCACATGTCTGCTAGGAAAGACCGATTAATTAACGTTTCCTTATTTCCACAACAGACGTGATAGTTGAGTTGAAATCAGTCAATAAGTCAACAACTGATCGTGGTTGCTTTCTCTAATCGCGCGCATAATAAATCATACCTCCTTCTTGATTTGTACCGTGCAAAAATGCGTGAAATGAGTGACTTGTGTGTAATTGTAAGAAGGCGCTGCGCTGACTAAGTATTTCAGTTAGCAATTCTATGACTTTATGGACGTGTGATGACTGACTTATTTATTTATTCATAAGTTAGTTTGCTTATTAACTATATTTTGTTTATCTATCTTACTGTTTTCTATTTTTTTTATCTTAATTGCAGTTTTGTGGTCAGTCAGTTTAATCAATTACTTGTTTACATATATACTTTTTTCATTACTCAATTTCTTTGTTTGCTTGCTTGCCTGCTTGCTTACTTACTCACTTTACTTACTTACTTCTCACCTATTTACTATCGAGTCAACACAGTGGTTGTTCTCCACCCCTTTGGTGACATTGTTTACGTAATGTGTGTGTGTGTGTGTGTGTGTGTGTGTGTGTGTGTGTGAAAAGAAGTTAACATGCCCATTCAGTTTCGACCTTACCTGTGTGAGCATAAAATTGCCTTTGATATGTTATTTATAATCATAGCTATTTTCAGTACACGGACTTCCTACCTCCATGATATAATAACACTAATCGCTGTGAAATGTTAGATGAACTTGGTGATAGTGGGACATTGTGTACTTTTCCGCCAAAGCACATCATCTCATTCCTATCCTTAGTTTTCATATTTATTTATTATCTAGACTTTAAAAAAAATATTTGTATCGTAACTAATTATAATCGTGGTCAGTTTTTGCTCTCTGCTTTGACTAAATGTGTCGTAGCCACGGCGCTCACGCCTATAGTATTGCTCCCAACGACACCCGCGCCCACGCCGCCCATAGCAACGCCCCAGGCGTAACCCCTCTTGAGGCACCACCACTCACTTACGTCATCCACGGCCACGATCAGTGCAATACTTGCCCTGATGAAGGTTCAAGTGCACCCGTGGACATGGATATATCCGAACAATAAGGAGAATTAGCGCCAGCAAAGTTATCTATGCTTCTACGAATACCTGTTGTGATATCATGGATGAGTACATGTTTGAAAAAAAAAAAAAAAAAACGATAAAAGCGTGGGTTTCCCATAAGTTATGATCCCTGCATCCTGTGTCTGTGTTCTGTAGTCAGCGCTCCGGTAGCCTCTTTGGGAGCTTCATTTGTTCTCAAGTGGAGAGTTAGCAAGTTTGGGTATTCTCTGACACATATTTTATTTGTTTGTTTGTTTGTTTGTTTAGTTACTTGGTTATTTAGTTGGCTTGTTAGCTAGTTAGTTAGTTTAACGTGTCAAGGAATCTGGACAAGGACACAAAGAGAGAGAGAGAGAGAGAGAGAGAGAGAGAGAGAGAGAGAGAGAGAGAGAGAGAGAGAGAGAGAGAGAGAGAGAGAGAGAGAGAGAGAGAGAACCAGCTCACTATGTCATTCCCGAAAATTAAAGTACAGAAGGGAACTCCACAAAGTCGGCCAATTAATTTATTTGTTCATGTATCATTATTCACATGCTTAGTCATTCATTTACTTACACTCAAATCATCCCCGCACTGAGGTAACAAGAAATGAAAACATACGTAACCACCTTCAATGTTACCAAACAATATTAAAAAAAAAATATGATAACATGTTTGTTAACTTCATGTATACTTGATTATGCAGACAAAGGCACCTGAGAGTTTCAAGGACTAATATCTGAATGGTGATACGGTGCCGCCATTCGGTGTAGAATAGATAAGCAGACACATTGAGAGAGACCGATCGCTTCTGGGTCTCAGTGTAGCGTGTCTTGGCGGAACACAGGTAACGATGTTACTGGTGGTGTAGTGATTTACTCTCCTCACGGCGTAAGACTTACTTTTATATTGCACCTCAGCAGGTTTACATTTCTTCCTGCTGCCCTTTCCAGTTTCTTAGCGTAAGTATTGCTGTATCTACCATATATATATATATATATATATATATATATATATATATATATATATATATATATATATATATATATATATATATATATATATATATATATATATATATATATATATTCCTCCTAATCGTGGATAACCTTGATGGGATGGTGTGTGTGTGTGTGTGTGTGTGTGTGATATTTATCATAGGCCACAAGTCAGCAGATTCACATATAAGATGGGACTCAAAAATTAGAGAGGGAAGACCTTAGCTGCTTGATTCCCTTTCACTGTGTTCCGGAAAAACGTTAAGCGTAACCCTCAGTGCCTTAATCACGATTCTGTCTACTTGCTACCACTATTACTGGTATTACTTACTGCTTACTACTACTACTACTACTACTACTACTACTACTACTACTACTACTACTACTGTTACTACTACTACTACTACTACTACTACTATTGTTACTGCTACTACTATTACTACTACTACTACTACTGCTACTACTGCTGCTTCTGATGCTTACTACTTACTACGACTTACTTTATTTACTTACATAAACCATTATTATAGTATCAGTTAGCAAACTTCTGTGCCTTCATCCTTGTTTGATATACGAGTACTGTTGAACGGTGTGTCTTTTTTTTTCTGTCTTCCTTCATCTTGCCATAACTGATGCTCCTTTAAGAGACAGTCTAGAGGAGTGGTAGTCAGTTTGGGTGCATGGTGCTCGCTAAGGTGCATGAATATTTTCAATGGGTACATGGAAATAATGTTGTTCATGGAAGGGTACATGACATAGCCAGTGTGTATAAGAGTGCACAGTAGGAAAAAAAAAAAAATTTAGGAAGGAAATTGTATCCTGTAAGGAATTAATTTAAAGTGAGGTTAAAGTATTACATTTTTTCTTATATCAGTATATTACATTCAGGCGCGACTTTCGCCTTACAGGTTTGAAAATTGGCAAATTGTTTTATTATACATTTAGCATTTATCTTACAATTAATTAGAAATGAATAGCTATTTTCTGTGTTTAAAAAATAGAGACGTAATATTTTTATTTATTGTCACGTCGCCCCCACCCTCGTCAAGTAGACCTTCCAAAACACACCTGCAGGCTCCGTCTCTTGAGGCGAAGATACTGGTGCCGGGGGCGGGACGGCAGTACTTATTATAGGGGTCCGGGCTGGAACGAGGACTTACCAGGCTGTTTCCCCACTGTCTGGCTATTCACACACACTCAGGGGAAGGGAGCAAGCAAACACTGGAGTCCTTTGCTGCCTGTCGCTTACTACAGTCAGTGTCTCTCAGCACAGGTGTACACAGGGGTCACAATTGCGGAGATAGGGCACAAAAGCGAAGCAACGGGGCGGGGGGGGAAGGCGGCTGAGGGAGCTAGACGTCACGGCGCCCCCTCTGTTTCCTTTCTCCTTCTACACAACTCATCGCTCCCTGACATGGCCGCCCAGCCCGCCAGATTTAAACAGCGTAAACAAACATTGCCTTGCCCTCGTAACATTTTGTATTTTCAATCTTAAAATGAGAGAAAACGGGAAATATTATTATTGTTATTGTTATTATTATTATTATTATTATTATTATTATTTTTATTATTATTATTATTATTATTATTATTAATATTATTATTTATTTATTTATTTTTATTTATTTTTATTTTTTTATTTATTTATTTATTTTCATTTATTTTCTTATTTTTTTTATTTTTCTAATTAATCGTCGTAGATGCGAGAGTACATGAATTTCTCAATAGCTCCCGGAAGGATGCAAAAACTTGGGAAAAGCTGGAAACCACTGGTCTATGGTACTGAATTGATCGTAACCCACCGTGAGTTACTATTGAGAGCTGAGATTCTTTCCATTTCTTCCCTTGGTCATTGCTATTCATACGAAAGAAATATTATAGCAAACATGATCTCAGAGGAAGAGTTATGTTTCGCATTTGTTAGACATTACTTACTATTTCAATTCAGACAACGACATACCACACAAATCGAAGGAATAGTGCAGCGAATAATTCCTGTAACTTAATGTATAGAATCATTTGCACAAATTTGCGTACTTAGGTGCTGAAAAGGAAGCCTACTTCAATCTTGGCTTACATGCACCGGCCGTGAACAGAGGGTAATGCTATGTAATCTTTTCGAGGAACCACGCCTTAAGGACACCGAAGTGCACAGGCCAAGTATAGAGGTAAAGGCGTTGCCCACTCACTCCCTCTTATCCTGCCATCCAGTCTAAAGGTCAAGTGACGTCACACAGCAAACCTTTTACCAAATGACATCCAATTCTAGCTCATGGCTGCGTCAACACACCCTTGGTCGTACGAGCCACATGTGTTTGCTGCACACACACACACACACATATACACACACACACACACACAGCTTAAGAGTCTCCGCAAGGTCTCGATTGTACAATGCTTTCTCGCTTACTCGCAGCTAACGATCTATAACACGTGCTGTCCTCACTACCCAGAGTGCAAGGCGATGGCCACCTGTGCGATTCGCTCCGCACGGGCTTATTTCACGAGGCATAGTTTTAACCTAAGAAGTGAGTGGAGTCTATTTGCACTCCATGCGATTATCTACAAGTGTTGTCTGGTTAAGAGTATTCTCGCTAATGTGATTTGTTTATCTTTCCTCAGTGTACGTTGCTTCCCACCTCAAGGCTTACTCCTGGAAGCTCACAGGGCACGGAACTAGGAGTATTTCTAGGAGGATAGATAGTTAGTCTGTGGGAGTATTTTGTGGGGGCTTCAGTGGTCTGCCTGTAGTATTTCTTGGAAGGTTGGATGATTCGGTATTTATGAATGTTTCTCTGAGGCTTGGATGGTCGGCCTGTCAGAGGATTTCTTGGAGACTTGGATGGTCGGTATTTAGGAGTACTTTTCTTGGTCATAGGGAGCTTGGTTGGTTGACCTCTGGGAGTATTGCTTGTAGGCTTTAATGATGGATCTGCAAGAGTATTTCTTTGAGTCTTGGATGGTCGTTCAGTAGGAGTGTTAATTATTTTTGTTGGAAGCTTGGATGGTATGACTCCTTGCGCAGGCAGGGTTCCTTTCTTTTCCTCTTTCTCCCTTTCTTAGAGTGACACTGTGGAGACGCGTGAAGGCCTCGGATGCTTCCTGATGCACTTGCGAAGAAAGATAAGGTTGGTGGCACCACGCGAGCGAACTTCGGCCATCTGACGATCACAGAAAAATGGCCAGCTTCCGACGAGACCCGAACTTGACGGCTCTCTCTCTCTCTCTCTCTCTCTCTCTCTCTCTCTCTCTCTCTCTCTCTCTCTCTCTCTCTCTCTCTCTCTCTCTCTCTCTGTATATATATATATATATATATATATATATATATATATATATATATATATATATATATATATATATATATATATATATATATATATCGATTTGACCGACGTATTGAATTAATGGGTAGCCACTATGAGGTTAAGGAGTTAGGCAGTCATCATCAGTGGTCTCAGTGCCTGAAGAAAAATAATACCGCTTCTCACTCCCACCGAGTCTCGGAAACATTAAAAAATACAATAACAGAACTACAGATTCTACTCTTAAATGAACAGACAACCGCTTCTCGAAAAACCAAGTATAATCCTCTGACACTTGCAGAAATGCTGCACAGTTTTTCTCCCATAATCACCTGCGACATTTTAGACACTTGGCATCACTGTATGGACACTTAACACCACTGTAGCCCTGTAGCTGAGAAAAGACAAAATCGCCTTTTTTTCAGTGTATCCAGATAACTTTTTCTTTTTATTACTGTGCTGTAAATATTAGCAACGAAAGACCATTGCAGTAGGAATATATGAATTATAAACAGAAGCGTAATTAATGAACTCCTGGCTTCTTGGCTCAACTTTTCATATTATGGATATCATTATGAAGTAATTTAAAGAATGTCGTCCGAACTTTTTGGTTCACACAATTTTCAGCTACGAATTACCGACTGTTCTGCGGTAGGCAAGACTATCATCCAGGGTTGTAGGTCTCGATAAGGAAGATTGCAGGCACTGTCTTCACTTATGGAAAGAATACAAATGATTACTAGAAAGGATTAAAGGGTGTGGTTACCATATATGGGTGCAAGATATAACAGGATGTGAAAAGATTTCCACTGTGTAACATCCGGTCAATTAAAACGTTAGAATGCACGTTTATTTTGAATTGAGTATGTCATCATAATGTACTTGCACTTAAATCTTGCATTTTGATGAGTACACACTTACAATACTGTGTATGTCTTTTATTAAAAAAAAAATAAAAATAAAAAAAAGTAAGATATCCTGTCGCGCTGTTACCTTATGAACACACACACACACGCACACACACACCGGTAGAGAGCTCAGCCAGCCGAAGCACTTTTAACGGAGCAGTGCTGGCGGTGAGTGGCCTGACTACACGCTATTTACCTCCGTGGTTCGCAACTCTTCCCGTCACTATTATGAAAATTGCGGAAAATTTTGTGTTATCCCGAAACCCAATTTATCTTGTGTAGTTTATTTTCGTTCATCAAGTGACTTACTTGGACTGCTCCTGTTAAGAGTCGCCACAGCGGATTACCATCTTCACCTCCCTGTCTTATGTGTCTCTTCTTGGTTCACAAGAGGCTCATTCGACCAGTGGAAATATTATCCACTGAAATAAGAGCAACACTACTAAGAAACTAATAATAAAAGTCTTATTGACCTCAATCGTGTGGCTTCCTTTTTCGTTTAGGTGTGTGAAACTACAGTGTGTAATCAGCATAATTAAAGTGACCTGTGAACACCAGGAAAACTAAAAACCATAAGTAAATGATTCCGTGGGTCTCTACCGAGGCTCAAGAATCTACTTGCACGGGTGAAAGATTACCAGCAGATCAGAGGGCTTGGGAATGAGGAAAATGCTAAACACAGGAAGTGTAACTATTGACCATGACCGTACCGTTGTAAAGAAGTGTGACCCTTGGTGTGACTCAGGCGTCAAGACCATCCGTTATTTCTGAAGCTCGTATAACAGTAAGTAAAAAACAACTGGAACATATCCTTTCAGCTCTGCAGGAGAAAAATCCAACTACATTCCAGTGAAAAACAACAGTTAACATTAGTCTCTTGTGTGGTGCTATCAAATATGGATGGATGGGTGGGGACATAGTCGTTTTGACGAACTGTTACTAACTTATGTATACTCCTCTCTGTACAAGCTACAAACTACTGGATGATATACGTATGTTTGATTTCTTCGTATTAGAGAGAAGTATGCTAAGTGTGATGATGTAAAACAGTCTCGGTAATTCCTCTCAGTGACTTGGTAAGTGGCTTGAAGCTGAGCGCGAACCAGGAACAACTGCCTCAAACGCCTTGGTGTCTCGACTACTTCCAACAGGCTCTAGGGTAAATATTCAAGTTTTCAAGTGTGCTTTCATGATTCTAGTGATAGTTTGATAAGGATTTTGCATCATCAATGAGAAAACACCCGTGATAAATTGGAAATAGTCGTTATGAGAGAACAAAGCGTTTCATAATACGGATATCGTTACTCAATGCTTGTGTTTCGGTATATTTCTGTGAATCGTAGTTTCGAGCTTCTCTTATATCTACGGTAGGGAGAAACTTTTTCTCTCAAGTGGTGGGTTGTTGAGCTTCACAGTTGATTTGCTACACTGTGCGTTCTACGTGTTGGTCCACTCTGATCGGTGACTGTTTGGTTCCTCGCTGGTAATGTTATGGTGTGTCAGGACTGACGAGTTTTGGTACGAAGAGTTTATGGTGATTCATTGAATGTCAAGGTCTCTTTCATCGTTCAATTCTCAGTGTGCTATAGTAAACTACAAGATCCCATCACACACGTAACGCTTCTTCTCCACAGTATCCATTATACGTTGCATGAGATACATAGTCATTTCATCGCTCGCAAATTTTGCACTCTATTTAATTTTTGGCATCCCTCTCCTATAAGTAGCGTGTCAAACTCTCCAGAGACAGACTGAAGAATCAGTCAGTACCAAACGGTGTCTCGCTCGAGGAACTGTCAGTCATGCCAGTGCGTCAGATCTTTTTACCACTTCCTCGTGTGTCTATTAATGAAAGAAAAGTGCATTAAACAGAACTTTCCAGGACTTATTCGGCTTCTAGTACACAAACACCCCCAAGACTGGACCAGGTAACTATATAAGTGTATTGTAATAGTACCAGATTTCCCTTCGCTTCATGTCGTAACGTGTGTAGCTTTGTGCTGACCATAGTATTTATCGTGTGGTGGTTCTTCCTCCCATTAACTCGTCATTTGTATTATTTATATTGCGGTGGATGCAGCAGAGGTTAAAAATACTACAAGTGACATTAATAATGTGTTAAGCAGTGCTAATTCTTGACAGAATGATTGACTTGTGTCTAGCTGTCATTTAAGAAGACAAATGTGTGCAGGTGTCAATTTCTTATTTAACCTCTTCAATACGTTGACTCCTACGTAGGCGTCATGAAGCAACAGTGGAATATACGATGACGCTTACATTGGCGTTATGGTTGGATACTATTTTAGTTGTTGAACAATCCCACATCTGTTTTGGCATCTCATGACAGACTTCGTATATGTCCTTGAGGTTCTGTTGCTCCTCCCACCCTCCCCGTTCCCAACGGCCACGTAAATGACCTACCCCATGCCCCACCCTCTATCCAGAATGAGGAAGTCTCATTGGCAGAGCCTTACATCATAGTTTTTTCCCCTATGGTCCTTATCTTCCATGCCCCCCCTGTCCTTCTCTTCATCCAATGTCCTATAGACTGTAAAGGGGGAGAAACAGTTCCCCCATTCCCTTGTTCATTCCTTGCCCTCTTACCCTCTTCTCCCTCTCCCCTCCTTTCTCTCTCTCTCTCTCTCTCTCTCTCTCTCTCTCTCTCTCTCTCTCTGTATGTGTGTGTGTGTGTGCTGATGCGGCTGGGAAGGTCGTCTTACGACAATTACTGATGAATGAAGGTAGTGGACGCATGTCTATTACTTCTTTTTTTACGTGTGTGTGTGTGTGTGTGTGTGTGTGTATATGTATATATATATATATATATATATATATATATATATATATATATATATATATATATATATATATATATATATATATATATATATATATATATATATATATATATATATATATATATATATATAAATAGTGAGAGATTGATAGAGCACCACCTGCTGGCCCAAGATAATCATTCACTGTTGTGGTATTATCTGAAGAAGAAAATGAGAGGGAAATTTTCTCTCTCTCTCTCTCTCTCTCTCTCTCTCTCTCTCTCTCTCTCTCTCTCTCTCTGATTTGTGGTAACATTTCATCACTTTTTAACTTTTTCCATTTTCCTGTTTATTTTTTCCTTTGGACCTTTTGTCTTTTTTCTTTCCTTGGACACTGATTTTTTTTTTTTTTTTTTTACCCAACAGAGCATTTTTCCTCGTCGGACGTTCCTAATGGCCAGTCATCATCCATTTAACCACTAACTTTTTCTTACGGTCTCGTTACCGTAACACATTGTTGTCAAATATTATCACACGGAGGAAAACATATGTAGAGGATGAACCAAGCGTGGGACTTTGTCAGAGAAGGAAAATGTCCGGAGGGGAATATGATAGTACCTTGTGTTATTGATCCACTGGTGGGCGTGTTTTGTGTAATGTTTGCTGAACCTGACTGTTCTTCTATCAACCTTCACAACGCTCCTCCCAGCCATCCATCCCCTAGGCAAGTCTTGTGATCGTGTAGCGGTAAACATGTCATTACTTTGCTCTCTGCTGTTGAAATGCATAGAGCGCCTGGTCGATATGTATGTGTATCGCTTCAAACTAGGGCGTTCCCATTTGTATCGCTTGAAACCAGTGTGCAACCAGAACACGCTTAGTACTGAGCAATTAGTATAGAAGTTCAAATGAATATGAGGTTCTTGAGAGAGGCACCGTGTCGGGGATCATGCCCAGAACCATATTATGAATGCACATTAACGATCGAGCAATAAGGTGCATCCTTTGTCCATGCGGGGTTGTGCAGGTTTTATTTTTGGGTCATCACACAACGATTAAGCTTATCTGGGCCAGTCATCGAGGTGCGATGTTCAAGTCGACCATGCATTAAATTTTTCTCTTATCAATCGCTGCACTTCAGCCTCCTTGCCGGGTGAGTGTGGTGGCTAAATACGCCAGGAATGTGTTGTGTCATAGAAAGCGATGTTATGTCCAGGGAATTTCTTATCTAAAAAAAAATCAATATAAATAGCAGGAATATTTAAACGCACCGTCCCTTTAATGTAAAAAAAAAAAAAAAAAAAACTATGATGTTGGTAAAGTAAATTATTATTATGATAAAGATGTGCCCTGCAACCCTGCAGAAATTTTTAAGAAATTTTTATTTTTTTTATTTTTCATTTATTTATTTATTTATTTATTTATTTATTTTATTTTTATTTATTTATTTTTTTTTTTTGAGATCCAGTCAAGAAAAAAAAAAAATACAAATTTATTGATCAAAGAATCTTTCAGCATTATCAGATTGACTAACAAGAAGAAAACTATAAATCTATTGGCGTAAAAGAAAAATCATTCGAGTTAATAAAGAGACGTTTTTGACTGCATAGATTTTGCTTAAATTATATTCATATTTGTACCTTAACGGCCGCATATTAAAAAAAAAAAAAAAAACTTCTATATCATCAAAGAACAACCTCTGGAAAGTCATTAAAAATGTTTCATTTCTAAAAAGATTTTTCATTATTCTTCAAATTTCTGTATCCTTTTCATATGACATTAACCTTGAAAAAGGAGAGAACATTTATAGACTGAAAAATAAGAACATAAGAACATAAGAAAACAAGGGGTGCTACAAGAAGCCATCAGGCCTACAAATGGCGGTACCTGTAGGAAACACCTATCTATTTCCTCCTATCACCCCCATCCATAAATTTGTCCAGTATTCTTTTAAAGCCCCGTAATGACGCGGCACTAACAACCTGATTACTGAGTCCATTCCATTCATCTACCACCCTTCATCATCATTAGGTTGAATAACGAGTGAGGAACCAGAAATAGGTCGGCATAACAAAAAATACGTGAATGAATAAAGGTAAATTTTTTTGATTTCTTAGATTTGTGAAGGGTCGCTACTTGTTTGATCCACGCCATGTTTATGTAGTGAATGATATTTGTGCATAGTGAACTGTGCATATTATTTGAGGTAACCAGCGTGTTTGCGGCGTAATGTGCTTGTTGAGGGGAATGGCGTTCGTTGATGGTGATGGCATTGTCCAGTTATTAGTATATTGATGGTGCGCAAGGTTATATAACATGGCCATAGATGAGAGAGAGAGAGAGAGAGAGAGAGAGAGAGAGAGAGAGAGAGAGAGAGAGAGAGAGAGAGGATTATACAACTATACATATATGCAGAATTCTTCCTTTTTGCGCATCCCTCCTCTCTCCACACACACACACACACACACACACACACACACACACACACACACAAAATAAATAAATAAATAAATAAATAAATAAATAAATAAGTGAAAGGTCTGCGTGTGGCTTGTTTTCATTGAAGTGCTATTACTCTCTCCAGAGCGCGGATTAATTTAATGTTAATAGAGCATCCGGCACGAGACGACGATGGGTGCATTGGTGTTAATACAGTGTGTGTGTGTGTGTGTGTGTGTGTGTGTGTGTGTGTGTGATAAGAGCTCACTATCTTATCTGTCCTGTCTCTTCGTTATCCCTCTACTTCATCCCTCCCTCTTCCCTTGTGGGATCAAAAAAAAATATTAATATGCTTCCACGAGCCATCTGCACATATAATGGCGCTGCAGTCTCTAGTGTGACCTGTGCTTGCACCACCGTAATGCCGCTCAATCTGTTGGTACCGTTTTAGGTACATTAATTTCTCTCCCCTTTATTCTTAAGTACTTTGCATTATAGATAATATAAGCTGACTCGAGTGAGTATACCGTATATTTTTTGCTGTGCGCATCTTAAAGATGAAAAAGACCAAGTATACCGCATTTTGAAACGCTTCGTATCCGACCATTTTCAACTACTGGTATTTATTGGAGTTTTAAAGTGTGCGTCCATACTTCTAGTGATAGCTAAACAATAATTATGTACTATCAATAGGGAAACACACTCATGAAAACCGAACTAATTATTCTTGTGGGTTTTGAAAATATCACTTCAGAGAGAATATACCGTTTCAAAATACGGGCATTATTCTAAGACCTCAGCACAGCTTTCAGTACAACTGTGTGGCGTCCTCTTATCAAGATTAGGTCCTTACATGTATTTTGCAATATTGTGGGAGGACAGGGTTTGTACACCTGACGCTTCTCAGAAGACATTACCAAGAATCTCATGTACACGTTACGTAACCCTGTGCTTAGAATAACTTCGCCTCAAGCTTTGCGGGAGCAACTTAGAGTACTGAAAGACACTATTGTCAGCAAAAGTAGAAATCGAGATGTTCAAACCTGTCATTGCGTATGGCATTAGTTATAGTTCAGTAAAATCAGTCAAGGCAAATCTATTAGCAGTCAAATAGTTGATGAACTTGGGAAAAAAAAAAAAAAAAACATAAGTAAAAAACATTTCTCCTCATTACATGTTGAATTGTTTTTACTTTAGTGCAAAAATGTAATGGTGTGAACGACTATCCGGATAGCATTATCAAGCCACGAGAGTCCACATTTATCTCCTCTCCACCTGTGCAGTCATGAGGAGTGGAATTACTGGAAAGTCGAGACTTTGTACTATATATCATATTATAATATATATATATATATATATATATATATATATATATATATATATATATATATATATATATATATATATATATATATATATATATATTTCTGAACTAAATCTAATATCAATCAACAGCGTCTTGTCAATATTCTCGAACGTTTTGGCGCTTGATCTCTTTTTGGCAGACTGTAGTGGTAGTTACTGGTAGTTACATGATTTCAGTGATGATTTAACAAAGATTCTGCATTAGTTAAAAAAAAAAAAGTAGATTTTATTCGCTGAGCTGGCTGACCGTGCAGGACATGAGTGTGATACTGAACCATATTCTGAAACACTTCTACTCGCACCTCGACTACTTTCTAGGTGAAGTGAAACGACTACTTTCTAGGTGAAGTGAAAAGACTACTTTCTAGGTGAAGTGAAACGGGTTTTAAGGGTGTTTTTATGGTTAGAGCAACAGATTAACAAGATTTCTACGTTCTTAACAGGAAAAGCAATCTTGAGAACCCGGCTAACAAGATTTCTACGTTACTAACAGGAAAAACAGTTTTGAGAACCCGGCTAATCATCTCTGTAGCTTTTGAAGCAGTTGTGGTGAGAGATAGAGTGAGAGGTCCATTGTGGGACAATGCCCTTGGCGACCACCTGGTACACCTCCCAAACACGTCATATGATTTACACCACTGATTTCCAATATATCGTGTCTTCCCTCAGTTACTCATAGCTACTTACCTGACAGATTCTCAGGTCGTAGAAATTAAGATTGAAGGAAGACACTAAGTACAGTGGAACTTCTGACCAAGGCTGTACACATTACTGGCGGCAAAGTGTAGGGAGGAGACAAGCCATAGAACAGAGTAGGTGGATTTGAGACAATCACTATCAGGGAACCACTGACTGCGTTCTGAATATTTTATCGGCACCACTCTGCTTATTGTTTTAAGACAGAATAACTGTTTATTATTATTATTTTTTTTTTTTTTTTTTTAGTAAACGTACCCGTTTTCTTTGATTGTTATTGCTAAGCTACTTACTTAAAACGAGAATGGTGTTTGCCGATGTTTGATATTTTTTTAAGCTTCTTTTTTCGGTATCAGGTTTACTTAGGTCGCTGTTAGACGTATTATTGAGATTTCTAGTATTAGTTTCTCTCTCTCTCTCTCTCTCTCTCTCTCTCTCTCTCTCTCTCTCTCTCTCTCTCTCTCTCTCTCTCTCTCATAATCTCAATTCCTTTCCTAGTTTTCTGATAAATAGTATATATTATATACTACAGCTAATGCATTGCAGAACTGTTTTTCCTTACAGGTATTGCCTAACCCGCTGACCGCTGGCAATAATAATATGACTTTCATTCGACAGCCTGTAGATGGTTTTACCGACCGCTACAAGATTTTTCGCTGTCAGTGGTGTCTTTCGAAGCTGTACTCTAAATAAAGAAGCCAAAACAGTCAAGAGGTTAATTTGATGTGTATTGCCGTAATTAAAACCTGGATAGGGTAAAATTGCTTCTTTGTTCAGTGGGGAAAGGATGTTCCTGTTACGAACCGTTCATATTATCACTTGTCCTCTTCATTCCCCCCTCCTCCTCCTCCTCCTCCTCCTCTTCTCTTGATTCCCCCCTCCTCCTCCTCCTCCTCTTCTTGTCTCCCCATCATCACCATTTGTTTGCAGATGGCGTAATCAGGCGTAATCATTCTCCGAACTACAAGCATAGAGCTTTAGTTCAGTGTCAGTCAGACGCCTTTCCGTGAACCTTGCTGGTCAGGTGTCGAGACTGCAGTGAGTTGGTCCGTTCATTTCCCCGCCTAGAGGAGCTTTTCTTAAATTTCTGAGTGAGTGTTATACTTTGTGGCTTCAAGTTGGAGTGGAGTGAGTATACTGTTTTGTTGTGTTCATCTTGTGAAGTTACGTAATGCTGCATACTCTTATCTTTTTGCCGTTAAATTCTGTCACGAGTCTTGGGTTTGAGTTATTTGATTTTGAATATTTAGACATGTTGATGATTGTGTTTACCAAGTCTTTCTGAGGCTAAATGTGACACCTAAGCTACACCTGTGACACACCTGTGCTTATGTATTGAGTCTATTCCTTATGATATGTATTGCAAAAGCTGATCTCTATATTCTCTTGTGACTTTATTTTGGAGGCGATTTGGAAGCGATATCTCATCGAGATTACGTACACCTGCCAAATATTCGGGTAATTCTGTAAGCCCCGTCCATACAAATGAAAAATTTTTAACAAGGTCTTAGAGGAATGCTGCAACACAATTTATTTAATCATGAGTGGTTATTGCAACGGTATGTACCATATTCCAAGTGTCATGACTTTGAAGTGCGTCATCACAACCAGGCATGGCAACCATTCCAACCTGACAATCCCTGTTGTTATATATTTGTACCTGTCGTCCCCATTCATTCACTGACTCGGCACTACCAATCTGATTACACTGAAGAGGCTGTTACATCCATATACCACAATTTGAGAATTCTCTCTCTCTCTCTCTCTCTCTCTCTCTCTCTCTCTCTCTCTCTCTCTCTCTCTCTCTCTCTCTCTCTCTCTCTCTCTCTCTCTCTCTCTCTCTCTCTCTCTCTCACAGATAAAGTAATTATTTTTTTCTCCTGATTACTGACTATGAGGAATTTAACTGTCATCCTTGTAGTATCTCTGACGCCACTTCAAGAACGTTTATCACCGCCTCGAACTCGGCCAGGTATCATTGCCTGTATACGAAAAGCACGATTTGAGAACGTGATCGTTCTTGTCCTGCATGTACTGATACCCTCTTTCATGTATCAGCTCGTGTGTGTGTGTGTGTGTGTGTGAATTCATTCGTGTTGTCAAGGTACATATTTTCTTTTCTCCATCTTAATTACCAGTCCAGTACAATTTATCTTGAGTGATCATCAGACAAACTAAGCATATTATTCTCTTAGAAACACTAATATTCCATCGTGTCCTCTGACGGCAGGCTCGACGTGCTCCCGTCAGCGCAGGCAGCGGGCGAGGGGCCGCGGCGGGGAGGCCAGTGCATGCGGGTGAGTCATGAAGGGGCGCCCCGTGTGCAGCCCTGAGCCTGGCCATGACCACCAGCACCCACCAAGGCCCTGACCAGGCCCCAGCGCTCATCCGCATCAGCCCTAAAAGAATACAAACACAGGTATGTACACGCTAGGTTATAATATGATAAGTACCTGCGAAAACTACGAGTATGCAGGTAAATACAGAACTTTGTAGATAGTCCATTAAGATAGATACGACTCTCTCTCTCTCTCTCTCTCTCTCTCTCTCTCTCTCTCTCTCTCTCTCTCTCTCTCTCTCTCTCTCTCTCTCTCTCACACACACACACACACACACACACACACACACACACACACACACACACACACACACACACACACACACACACACACACACACACACACACACACACACACACACACACACACACACACACTGCTGTATTGTGTGCATTATCGCATCTGGCGGCTAATACCACGCTTTAGTATGCAGCCACGGTGGAATTCAAAGCTTTTCACTTCATCAGCTCCCTCCTTTTAACTGACTGTGTTTAGTATCTCACTGAAACAATGTTTTTTTTTTTTTTTCGCCATCCTCTACCGTTATATTTATAGTTACTGCTCTTCTGAACTTGCTAACTGCATGCGCTCCTCTCCTGCGACCTTGCTGCACAGGACTGATTTCAACTTATTCTTACCTCTGTTATGTTCACCTTGCTAATGCAAGAATTGATCAGTATCTTCACTCTTTCATCTCTTTCACTGGAAAACTCTGGAACTCTCTTCCTGTTCTTATTTTCTTCTTCCTATGATCCGAATTGTTTAAAAAAGCATCCAGATAGTTCCGAAATTAAACTGAGCTACTTTATTCCATTTTCCTTATGTATTTAACTTCTTGGGAGCGGCAACCTAAGTAGACCTTTTTTCAATTTTTTTTCCTCTTCTAAACAAACTATTGATTACCTTTTAACTGTTCTTACTTTATTTATTTTATCAGTAATATAGTATTGGACAAAACTTTATCTTTGCACTGGGAGAACGTGGCGGCAAGTGAGGAAGACACGTAACAAACAATACCAGGTCTTGGGGCATGGGTCAGTGGGGTCAGTGTCTTGGGCACGTAACGAGCAACGCCAGATATCTGGGTCAGTGGGGTCAGTGTCTTGGTTACGGAACGAGCAACGCCAGACACAGTGGTCTGGGTCAGTGGGGTCGGTACCCCCTCACTTAAAATCAAATTAAGTAACTAAAACATTTTTTTTTTATGTAGGAATGGCACTGGCCAAGGGCAACAAAAATCCAATAAAAAAAAATGCCCACTGGGATGCCAGTCCCATAAAAGGGTCAAACCAGTGGTCAAAAATTGATGAATAAGTCTCTTGAAACCTCCCTCTTGAAGGAATTCAAGTCATAGGAAGGTGGGAATACAGAAGCAGGCAGGGAGTTACAGAGTTTACCAGAGAAAGGGATGAATGATTAAGAATACTGGTTAACTCTTGCGTTAGAGAGATGGACAGAATAGGGGTGAGAGAAAGAAGAGAGCCTTGTGCAGCAAGGCCGCGGGAGGAGGGGAAGCATCCAGTTAGCAAGATCAGAGGAGCAGTTAGCATGAAAATAGCGGTAGAAGACAGGTAGAGATGCAACACTGCGGCGGTGAGAGAGAGGCTGAAGACGGTCAGTTAGAGGAGAGGAGTTGATGAGACGAAACGCTTTTGATTCCATCCTGTCTAGAAGAGCAGTATGAGTGGAACCCCCCCAGACATGTGAAGCATACTCCATACATGGACGGATAAGGCCCTTGTACAGAGTTAGCAGCTGGGGGGGTGAGAAAAACTGGCGGAGACGTCTCAGAACGCCTAACTTCATAGAAGCTGTGTTAGCTAGAGATGAGATGTGAAGTTTCCAGTTCAGATTATAAGTAAAGGACAGACCGAGGATCTTCAGTGTAGAAGAGGGGGACAGTTGAGTGTCATTGAAGAAGAGGGGATAGTTGTCTGGAAGGTTGTGTTGAGCTTATAGATGGAGGAATTGAGTTTTTGAGGCATTGAACAATACCAAGTTTGCTCTGCCCCAATCAGAAATTTTAGAAAGATCAGAAGTCAAGCGTTCTGTGGCTTCCCTGCGTGATATGTTTACCTCCTGAAGGGTTGGACGTCTATAAAAAGACGTGGAAAAGTGCAGGGTGGTATCATCAGCGTAGGAGTGGATAGGACAAGAAGTTTGGTTTGGAATCATTAATGAATAATAAGAAGAGAGTGGGTGACAGAACAGAACCCTGAGGAACACCACTGTTAATAGACTTAGGAGAAAAACAGTGACCGTCTACCACAGCAGCAATAGAACGGTCAGAAAGGAAACTTGAAATGGTTACAGAGAGAAGGATAGAAGCCGTAGGAGGGTAGTTTGGAAATCACAGCTTTGTGCCAGACTCTATCAAAAGCTTTTGATATGTCCAAGGCAACAGCAAAAGTTTCACCAAAATCTCTAAAAGAGGATGACCAAGACTCAGTAAGGAAAGCCAGAAGACCACCAGAAGAGCGGCCTTGACGGAACCCATACTGGCGATCAGATAGAAGGTTGTGAAGTGATAGATGTTTAAGAATCTTCCTGTTGAGGATAGATTAAAAAACTTTAGATAGGCAGGAAATTAAAGCAATAGGACGGTAGTTTGAGGGATTAGATCGGTCACCCTTTTTAGGAACAGGTTGAATGTAGGCAAACTTCCTGCAAGAAGGAAAGGTAGATGTTGACAGACAGAGCTGAAAGAGTTTGACTAGGCAAGGTGCAAGCACAGAGGCACAGTTTCGGAGAACAATAGGAGGGACCCCATCAGGTCCATAAGCCTTCTGAGGATTTAGGCCAGCGAGGGCATGGAAAACATCATTGCGAAGAATTTCAATAGGTGGCATGAAGTAGTCAGAGGATGGAGGAGAGGGAGGAACAAGCCCAGAATCGTCCAAGGTAGAGTTTTTAGCAAAAATCTGAGCGAAGAGTTCAGCTTTAGAAATAGATATGATAGCAGTGGTGCCATCTGGTTGAAACAGAGAAGGGAAAGAAGAAGAAGCAAAGTTATTGGAGATATTTTTGGCTAGATGCCAGAAGTCACGAGGGGAGTTAGATCTTGAAAGGTTTTGACACTTTCTGTTAATGAAGGAGTTTTTGGCTAGTTGGAGAACAGACTTGGCATGGTTCCGGGCAGAAATATAAAGTGCATGAGATTCTGGTGATGGAAGGCTTAAGTACCTTTTGTGGGCCACCTCTCTAACATGTATAGCACGAGAACAAGCTGTGTTAAACCAAGGTTTAGAAGGTTCAGGACGAGAAAGAGAGTAAGGAATGTACGTTTCCATGCCAGACACTATCACCTCTGTAATGCGCTCAGCACACAAAGACGGGTCTCTGACACGGAAGCCGTAGTCATTCCAAGGAAAATCAGCAAAATACCTCCTCAGGTCCCCCCAATTAGTAGAGGCAAAACGCCAGAAGCACCTTCGTTTAGGGGGATCCTGAGGAGGGATTGGAGCGATAGGACAAGATACAGATATTAGATTGTGATCGGAGGAGCCCAACGGAGAAGAAAGGGTGACAGCATAAGCAGAAGGATTAGAGGTCAGGAAAAGGTCAAGAATGTTGGGCGTATCTCCAAGACGGTCAGGAATACGAGTAGGGTGTTGCACCAATTGCTCTAGGTCGTGGAGGATAGCAAAATTGTAGGCTAGTTCACCAGGATGGTCAGTGAAGGGAGAGGAAAGTCAAAGCTGGTGGTGAACATTGAAGTCTCCAAGAATGGAGATCTCTGCAAAAGGGAAGAGGGTCAGAATGTGCTCCACTTTGGAAGTCAAGTAGTCAAAGAATTTCTTATAGTCAGAGGAGTTAGGTGAGAGGTATACAGCACAGATAAATTTAGTTTGAGAGTGACTCTGTAGTCGTAGCCAGATGGTGGAAAACTTGGAAGATTCAAGAGCGTGGGCACAAGAGCAGGTTAAGTCATTGCGCACATAAACGCAGCATCCAGCTTTGGATCGAAAATGAGGATAGAGAAAGTAGGAGGGAACAGAAAAGGGGCTACTGTCAGTTGCCTCAGACACCTGAGTTTCAGTGAGGAAGAGAAGATGAGGTTTAGAAGAGGAGAGGTGGTGTTCTACAGATTGAAAATTAGATCTTAGACCGCGAACGTTGCAGAAGTTAATGAAAAAAAAGTTGAGGGAGGTGTCAAGACACTTAGGGTCGTCGACAGAAAGGCAGTCCGACCTGGGGACATTTATGGTCCCCTCCCCAGATGGGGACTCCGAGGCTGGTGTAGGAGTCGCCATGATGATTTTAAAATTTTTGAGTGAAGGTTGTGTGTTATTAGGTGCTTGTAGTTTTGTGTGAAGGAAGAGAGTTGTCTTTAGAGGGCAGGCTGTGACTGCCCCCTTGTGTTGTGAGACACAAAGGAAAACGTTCAGTGAGGCCACAGCTGGGTTTAATGATAAGTTCACAGCACCCCCTGAACAGTGCTTTAGACCTCACTGGGAGTAATTATTACTATACCAACCCTCTCATTTTTATCACTTTTTTTTTATGGCTCTTCCCATTTCTTTTTTTTTAGGTTTTCTTTTACAGTGGTCTTTTAACATTTTCACCTTAACTTTAATTTTGTTTTTAATACCGATATTTTAAGAACTGCAATTTTTGTCGCTTTTAAAGGTTTGTTGCGGCTCCATATGACCGCGATGTTGCGGCACAATAAATTAAATCAGTCAATCAATCCTCATTTTGTCGAAACTCTTTGGCACGTTAAAAAAAAAAGAAGAAAAAAAACTTTTTTTCTCATAATTCCCGTGAAAAAACCCCAAGCATCGCCCAAAATGAAGATTATGATATTTTAGATGGTTAGCAAGCAATTCAGCTCTGCCTCACACAAAGACAATATCTCCGTGCTATATACTAAACATTGTACCTGTAATTGGAATCCCGTTTTACATTCTGTTCGTCTACTGTTGTCAGTATGAAGTGAAAAACACTATGCATGGCAGTGTGTTTACTTGTATTAATTACCAAAGTCCTAGCAAGTTTTACACAAGTTTTTATATTTTTCCTTTCAATTCTAGCGACGATGTCAGACATCCAAGTTTCCCCGCTGTCACACTGGAAGTTGATTTTTTTATTAATTCGTTTGTGTTTATTCGAGGTGACAATGAGAAGCACAAAAGAACATTAGGAAAGTTCTCACGTAGTTTCGTTTATAGTATACCGCTGCGCGCCCCAAGCCGACTCACCATACCACCCTGCGTCAGGATGTAAGCCTACCAACTTCCTATATAAATGAGCTGAACAGACACGTCAAAGCATATCAACTTGGAACAGTCTTAAATTGTCAGTGTCTCAGTAAGCATCTACCACGCTGGTGCCACGGACGTCACGTCACATGCATACGAATATTCGGAGAGCTGAGCGCCATTTCAGATGCTACAGTCGAAATGAACCTTATGTACCTTTGTAGAAATACTTTTGAAAATTTAATGCCAAAAAGATTGATACTCAATGAAGAACCTGCATGCGTTGGCCAATACGCATGTAATGAGCTTAACCTGCGATCACACTGGTCATGGGTATCACTGTGGTGGCCATTTTCTGCTCGGCTGGCATCCTCCCGCTCACCCATGCTGATCTCTCTGCTCACCAAGATAATGGGAGGGAAATTATTGCCTCTGCAGACCATTTAGTATCAGCGCCATGGCTTTTTATTTATAGTAATTTGCTCACTGCTTTTCAGTCAGCTTCCCAGTCAACCGCACGCTGTGTTTGCTTTTCCTTCAAAATTAAATAAAAGGTGAACAATGCTTTCTTGTCATATTTTATTTATCGCATTATTATTATTTTTTTCTTTATAGATTTAATTTGTTGTAAGATTTTTTCATTAACATTTGCTTAAAGAAAACTTCATTATCAGTATGAGTGTCTGCATCGCCCTTTGAGGGGCATCCAGAGAATATCGGTCCGGAGCAAGAATGCCCAGCCCAGGCGTGTCTGTGGATGAGAGTGCGAATTCCCAGCATTACTGCTGAACCCAGAGGTACCATTGAGCAGTGTGACCGTATCTTAGGGGTTAGCAACTGATATCTGCCTCTCACGATGCAGCGTCAGTTCATGGTGAGTACTTACCTGTTATAAGCATTATCATTCTCTTAAACCATTCAGTATAGCTATAGCTGTCGGTTTGCTTATAGAAAATATACAACAGCCTATGATTATGCAGATGTGCAAAAGAAACCAGAAACTAAGTCTGAAGACATATATGAAGAAAACAAAGGTGATCTTTTTTCAATTGCATATTAAATCATGAAACTGGAATCGATAAAGTAGAATATTGCCAAGAGATAAGTAGTCACAGAGAGAAGATAGCATCATGTATTAGGAAACAAACCGAAGTACCGACGACATGAAATTAATACGAATCCACATAATGGAATTAAACCAAAAGGAGTAAGGTGATGGGACGGAGAGCTTTTGATAAACTAGTGTTGTGAAAAGCAATTTCTCACCATCATCAGAGAAAAAAATATTGTTATATTCAGTACATTCTACCATTTCCGACATCAAAAAAAATTGGAGTCGTGCATGTCTTGGGAAAATGGAAAGAATTATGCTTGTTAAAACATGGAGAGATAAGAAAGCAACATAATCTATTAGAGAAAAGACCGAAGTTACATATTTTGACTACACTAAAAAGAAGAAAAAGTGGACATGGGTAGAATTCATACGCCAAACGGACAATGGAAGGGTGATGAGAGAGAGAGAGAGAGAGAGAGAGAGAGGAGAGAGAGAGAGAGAGAGAGAGAGAGAGAGAATGGTAATGACACGGAATTTTTTTTTTTTATTTCATAAACGAGGACAATTTTTCTGCAGTTACCTTTTATTTCGTGTAAAGATTAAGAGAGTAAAACCTTTGTGGAATGAGACAAAGACGTTCTCGAGTGTTTCCTTTCTTCCTACGGGCACACTTTGGTACTGGCAGTCGCGTGCGCTTCTCTCCTCACCCCTTAAAGGTCGTCATTTAGCTTTCGTCTTGACACGCCTCCCTCTTCTACCAAGTACCCTCCGTTTACATAAAGAAAATTACCAACCACAGCGCTTCTACTTTTTCTGAAGGAATTCCCGTTTCAGGAAGATTCTCTCTCTCTCTCTCTCTCTCTCTCTCTCTCTCTCTCTCTCTCTCTCTCTCTCTCTACATTTTTCTTTTCTTGTTTTCTTCTTGTTTTCCTTCTTGTATTCCTTCTTCTTCTCCTTCTCTTTCTATACCTTCTTCTTCTTCTTCTCCATCTCCATCTTCTCCTTCTTCATCTTCATCTTCATCTTCATCTTCATCTTCATCTTCTCCTTCTCCTTCTCCTTCTCCTTCTCCTCCTCCTTCTCCATTTTCATCTTCATCTTCATCTTCATCTTCATCTTCTTTATCTTTATCTTCATCTTCATCTTCATCTTCATCTTCATCTTCATCTTCATCTTCATCTTTATCTTTATCTTTATCTTCTCCTTCTTCTTCTCCTTCTTCTTCTTCTTCTCCTTCTCCTTCTTCTTCTCCTTCTCCTTCTTCTTCTTCTTCTTCTTCTTCTTCTTCTTCTTCTTCTTCTTCTTCTTCTTCTTCTTCTTCTTCTTCTTCTTCTTCTTCTTCTTCTTCTTCTTCTTCTTCTTCTTCTTCTTCTTCTTCTTCTTCTTCTTCTTCTTCTTCTTCTTCTTCTTCTTCTTCTTCTTCTTCTTCTTCTTCTTCTTCTTCTTCTTCTTCTTCTTCTTCTTCTTCTTCTTCTTCTTCTTCTTCTTCTTCTTCTTCTTCTTCTTCTTCTTCTTCTTCTTCTTCTTCTTCTTCTTCTTCTTCTTTACATTTTTTTTCTTTTTCTTCTTCTTCTTCTTCTTCTTCTTCTTCTTCTTCTTCTTTACATTTTTCTTCTTCTTCTTCTTCTTCTTCTTGAAACTTCATCATCTTCTTCTTCTTCTTCTTCTTCTTCTTCTTCTTCTTCTTCTTTTTCTTCTCCTCCTCCTCACTCCTCCTCACTCTTCATTCTCCCCAACCCTGCGCTTCCACAGCCTAGTTTCTCAAGGCCACTCAGAAGGACTCGTTTAGAAAGTCCAGTATAGGGAGCTTGTAAAATCTTATGGCATCTCGTACATCTGCTACTGGGCGTCACTTCAGTCGTTTAACCTCCACCATCCTCTGTGGCTAGCATTAAAAAATGAGTGTGCAGTTTGGGATGAGTCTTCGTATATCTCACCACTGCAGTCCAGCATCATCCGTGCACTTGCTGACACAAACACTGCTATTTACTTCCTAATTTAAATACGTAAACATTTTTTTTTTTCATGATCACCATAGACACTATCAGTGGTCTGTATCCTCTGCCCTTAAGTGTATTTAGTTATTTGAGTTTATTTGTTTATTTTAATGACATATTTTTCGTATTTGGAACTTTTCTTTAACTTTGCAGATCCAGTTATTTTAAAAAAGTATATTTGGTTGATCATTTCTTTTCCAGTTTCTTAACTCTCCTCTTCATGCACTTTCTCTTTATCTCTTCTTGTACTACTACTACTACTGCTACTACTACTACTACTACTACTACTACTACTACTACTACTACTACTACTACTACTCTTACCACTACTATTACTACTACTACTGTTACTACTATTGTTACTACTACTACTACTACTACTACTACTACTACTACTACCACCACCATCGTGATCGTTATTATTATTATTTTTATTATTATTATTATTATTATTATCATTATTATTATTATTATTATTATTATCATTATTGTTATTATTATTATTTATTATTATTATTGTTATTATTATTGTTATTATTATTATCATTATTATTATTATTATTATTATTATTATTATTATTATTATTATTATTATTATTATTATTATTATCATTATTATTGCAGCCCTCACACACACACACACACACACACACACACACACACACACACACACACACACACACACACACTAGTCCTCCTGTTCCTCCTCCGCCTTCTCTTCCTCCTCCTCGTCCTCCTCCTCCTCCTCCTCCTCCTCCTCCTCCTCCTCCTCCTCCTCCTCCTCCTTCAGATATGCACACACATTCTCAATATGGATTTAACTTTCACGGTTTTTGCACCTTGCGTTCCCCAGGTGACCCAGGCGGTGCGGTACCGACCCGTCAGGTCACTATTGCTGCTCGGGCTGTTGGTGCTGGTGTCCCTCTTCGTCCTCTTCACATTATCACAGGTGGGTCTTCTTCCCTTCACTTACACACACCGTTCTGTATCAAGCAAATGAAAGACTCCGTGCTTCTTAGGATCAACAACCAGGATAGAACAAGAAATAACGAGTTCAAGCTTGAAAAATTTAGCTTTAAGAAAGAGATAGGAAAAAATTGGTTCACAAATAGAGTGGTAGATGAGTGGAATGGACTCAGTAATCATGTTGTTAGTGCTAAGACATTAGGAGGCTTTAAGAGAAGATTAGACGGGTTTATGGATGGGGATGACAGGTGGAAATAGGTAGGTATATTTCATACAGGGATTGCCACGTGTAAGCCTGGTCGCTTCTTGCAGCTTCCCTTATTTCTTATGTTCTTATGTTATAAAATGTAGCTACAGTGGCGAGGGGCATAATCGAGAAGCATCCTTTGTCAGCCAGATTCTTTATATCGAATAGGAATAAATAAATAAATAAGTAAATAAATAGATAAAACCGGAAGCGAAATGGAATTGCTGAAGAGCGCATTAGACAGGTATTACTTAGATCATGTCGGTTTTGTACAGGGGATAAATATTTCACGAGAACCACTTGTCTAAACGCGCTTGCTGCTACACACACACACACACACACACACACACACACATACACACACACACACACACATTATTATTATTATCAATATTTGCATTTGCAGTATATTTATTGTAATTTCCTTAGCTTTAATCTTGTAATTATTATTGCTATTATTACTAGTCTAGTTACTTAAATAATTCTTTAGTTTACCTAAAATATTGCCAATTGGTGTTGGTGTAAACAATATTCATAATTATGTACATATATGTGACTGTCGGGAAGCTTCGGCTTGACAGTCTCTGCCATCTTACTTCTTTTGTAAACATGTCTTTCTCAAATGTATTTATGCAAATGGGCAAAAAAAAAAAAAAAAACCACACACACACACACACACACACACACACACACACACACACACACACACACACACGTTTTTTTATTTTTTTAACAACATACCCTTCAGTAAGCTAAGTCGTCCCCAGATGGCGGTGGTGCAGCACACGATGATGGCCCACCTGGGTACGGGCGTGGCTCCTGGCCTGGTGGCGGGAGGTGGAGGGGCGGCATCAGGCGGGGGACGAGCATCCAAAGGATCAAAGAGGCCTTGGCGTCGTCAGTTTAATCAGTTCAAGATTGAACCTTTACTGGTACGCAACGCCCCGTCCGTGGAGGTGAGTGATGAAACCAAGAGAGGTAGAAGTAGATTCCTTTTCCTTGTATAATGCACATGCTAATGAACTCTTATGTTTAAAAGCCCACAAAGTTAAGATGTTGGGTGCGTATTATCATTGTAATCTTTCCCTCAATAAGAGTTTGTTTACGGGTGCTGAGTGCATTCTTTCTCACTGGGTATTGGCTGCACCATTGAATTTGTTATGGAAAGAATTTGTAGTGCTGCAGAGAGAGAAAGAGAGAGAGAGAAAGAGAGAGAGAGAGAGAGAGAGAGAGAGAGAGAGAGAGAGAGAGAGAGAGAGAGAGAGAGAGAGCTTACGTTTATATAGAAATCTTTGTGTCTAGTTAACATATTACAAAGACAAAAAGGATGACTGAATTGCTAAGCCCCTGTATAAAATCCGATTAATTTCCTGTAGGTGAACTCAGCCATGGCAGCAAATCGGCGCATGGCTAACCAAATAGCAGCAATCATCGTCCGCAACTCCCTTTTGGTCAGCCACTCTAGCCGTTCCACCCAATCATCTAAGACACTCCACGCTGATCAAGGCAAATCGCAGAATACAACCTCATCTCATCCTCTCCCATCACATGACAAACCTGAACTCAGCACGAACGCGTCTCACTTCAGGAATGACTCGCCAGATTCTTCAAGCCTCCAGGGACCAGAAACCCCTCGCCCAGGCCAGAAGTCCTCCTTGACGGAAATTAATCGAGGGGCGGCGTCATTAGGGGCGGTGGGAGGGAGTGGCGAGCAGGAAGGTGTGAGGAGTGTCGCGGAAGCCATAAGGACGACAGATAAGCTAAAAAGCAGTTTGGTGATAGATGAAGAAAATGTAAGACATTCCACAATGTTAGAAAGACCACATGAGACCACAAAATTTGATAAGGTTTCCACGTTTACGCTTAAGGACACGACAAAACCAAAACTGTGGTGTGACCCTGGTGCAAGTAATTGTAGTGGACAGAACAGTGTTCCAGTACAAATGAACAACACAACAAAGGTTGAGGACAAAGAGCATGACCAAGACTCTAACAGCAAAGTTACAAATTCCCATGGAAATTATGAGAAAGAAAAGAACGAGGAATTAAACTTAAACAAAACTCATTTCCATGACGAAAGTTTAAATTCTACCGACACAGAAAGAAAACTCAAATACTTGAATGTACCAGACATTAGTTTATATGAAGCCATCGACGATGATGACACTGACCTGGCCTTCAGAAAGAATGATTCTACTAGAAAAAGGAGTCCTTTGTCACACCTTTCTGAGGAGCAACTAAGGAATCTTCCTCTGTGTCCCGAGATTCCTCCAGGACTAAGTAAGTTTTCTTGATTGTTCCTTTTGTATTGACTAAATACTCTTGTATTCTTCTTCTATCTTGTAGCAGTCAAACATTAGCTTCCATGCAGCATCTTTGAAAGTAAAGAGATGACTCACTTTAGGACAAGAAATGATGCTCACATAAAATTCTTGCTTCTTCCCCAAAGTTTTATAATTTAATTATTTTTAATTATCTCATCATTTATGTTTGCCCTAAGCTGATTTTCGAAAACACTGTGTCGCTGTAGTCGCGTGGTGGTCCTCCAGCATTCATCCATTTATGAAACACAGCCACTTACTGCTGCCGTTAAATAACTGACTGGTGCTGCCGCAAGATGGACGGAACCAAAAAAATATCTTCAGAAGTGGCACCAAAGAAAGTACCACTGTTAAAACCGCCGTGTTGTTACTGCCTACCAGTGGCCACACACATGAGGTTCCTGAATAATGAATACCTTGCACTTTCCTTGAAATGCTCTCACAAGCTAATGTGTGTTTTCACTGATACAATAACCCATCTATAATAATTATTCTCTGCAGAGGGACACCTCCACGTAGACCTGGACTATCTGGAAAAGCTTAGCCTGAAGGAGGTGTTGCATCAGCTGGACTGGGTGTCGCCCGGTGGCAGCTGGAGTCCCGTGCAGGATCCTTCTAACCCATGCCTCCCTCGCCACAAAGTGGCGGTCGTGTTGCCGTACAGAGATCGCCTCCATCACCTCATCATTCTCCTAAGCTGGCTGCACCCCATCCTCCGCCGCCAGCAGCTGGAGTATTCAATTTACGTCGCCGAACAGGTCAGTCGGTAAAACTATGGAGTCCTTATGTAACTGACAGGATAGCGAGCGGGAAGGTGAACATGTGGGCGTGTGACATTGATTGTACATAGGTCAAAGGTGTGTGTGTGTGTGTGTGTGGCCTTTCCCTGTATTAAGGCTTACGTTGGTGTCCAAGGTACGAGCACACCTACATATATGATGATATACATTCCAGGTCAACTTACTGTTGCTGTTTCGGAAGAGTGCTGCTGTTATACCTGTGAATGTTAAGGTGAATAACCATCATGAACTTAAGCAACTCCATTATATGTGAAAATAACAAAACATTGTCGGGACTACCTTTCGCACGTCTTACGAGAGAATACTAGTTGTTCATGTCTGGTTCCGGTTGTTGAAAAATTTTCATTTAGTTCTTGTTCCTACATTATAGAACGGCAGTCATGGCCAGTTCTAGTAACATGCCATACTTCTTTGCACTGTGCTTAGTGTTCTTGCTCAAGCTTTGTAGTACTACTGTCGATAGACTTGAGAAAAGAGCTAAGTATACTGGAAATGAGTGCCGCATGGCACTGTCTCCGTGTTCGGTGACTTTTATTCTTTATTGATGTGCCAGAATGTTGATCAAGATTGATTCCTCGTGCGAACATCATCAAGACCAGTCACTTGCTGAAGTATTTCAGGGAATGACTTTCATAAGTTTTGGAAAGCATGTAATGAAACTTGTTTTATGGTACAGAAGTTAATAATAAATGGATAGGTGGATAGATAGATAAATAAATCAGCAATATTTTTGGGTTCCTTCACGTAACACCAGTTGAGTGAATAGTCCAGAGAAAATGTGAAGTGTTCTAACAATTATGTCGATTTTTTTTTTTTTTTTTTAGTACTGTAGAACAACTCTGTATTATGAAAGTGAAGTTAAGATATTACACGTACATATAAGAAACTGTCGCTTTAATGGCGTGAATTTCAACAATTTTCTGGAAGAGCTTTTCATTAATACCATGCACGTTATAACAAAATGTTTCCATCAGTTCAATAATCGCGTGTGCGGCGAGGACGCGAGACCACACCGAGGCTTACATGGCTTGGCATCGATAGACATGGAGTCGATATAACTAGAACCGATACGCCATGCCACTGACCATGTATCTATTTAGGCCCGGCCAAGATCGATAAGATATTAGTGTAATATCGCATCAAACACCTGATATCAGCACAACAGACTGACATGAGAAGGCGCTAGATTGGTGAATATTTCATTTCCTCAGTTACAGTCTGGCACAATACTGGGGATGAGGGCAAACTAAGCTTCGTACTGAGGTGCTGGATTGTTCATGACGGTATGGCCTTGCTTACTTCCTTCTTCGGCGACACAACTCACTGATCACCACCTGCAGCTGTTCCTCCGTTCAGTGATTGTTAGCTGACAGAATAAAGACACACCGGAAACTGTGGAAAGTCGCTGCAACATTTATGACTTTAGGGTGACTCATGACGCGCCACAGGATAAAGTTGACGGGATGTTAAGGTGCAGGTGTTTCCCCGCAGACTGGAAACGCCACCTTTAACAAGGGCTCCATCATGAACGCTGGCTTCATAGAGGCATGGCAGAGGAGCGACGCCAACTGTTTCGTGTTCCATGACGTTGATCTGCTGCCAGAGGACGACCGGAACATGTACTCGTGCCCGCCACACCCACGTCATTTGTCAGTCGGCGTGGACACACTCGGTTACAAGTAAGGCCTTCCCACACTCTCTCCACGCCTCTCAACACGACTTACACACACACACACACACACACACACACACACACACACACACACACACACACACACACACACACATACACGCGCGCGCGCGCACGCACACACAATACTAATCACAAGACATAGATTGATTGATGGATACGTATATACACATATGGCGTAGTGTTACTATGTGTGTTTTACCCCAGGCTGCCGTACTTCCTGCTGGTGGGAGGAGTGCTCAGTGTCCGCGGTGATCAGTTCCTGCGCCTCAACGGCTACTCTAACATGTACTGGGGCTGGGGCGGCGAAGACGATGACATGGGATACAGGTAAGTTAAGCACATCACCGGCCATTCAGTACACAAGTCATATCAAGTTACCTTCGTTACAAAAGTTCAGATTTTTCAGGCAACAAGTCTATTTGGGAGTTACTCATGATATTAATTTCCGCAGGATAAAACAGTCTGGGCTCAGCATCACTCGACCTGCAGATTCGGTGGCCAAGTACACCATGATACGGCACCTCAAACGTCGACCCCTCACTTGGAAGGTCAGCGGATTTGTTATTCGGTTCTTGTCCGTTTTGTTTTGATCATTTCATTTACTTACAGTGTCCCTTGTGTAATACTGGGGTGTTTGTCTATTCATCGATACTTTGATCATTTTATTTTCTTTGCAGCTATGAGGACATTTTCACAGACCACTGACAAAGATGAATGTGCTGGAATATATAAACATGGTATATTTCATACACACACAATACAATTTATTATTTTTATATTGATTATTTCTTTATTGGTGTGTGTGTGTGTGTGCGTGTGTGTGTCAGTGTTGCCATCTCACCCGAAATATCGGTAGATCTACGGAATTTGACATGAATATCCAGATTAATCTTGTGCTGTTCATTTTCTTCAGTTTCACAACTATACACTAACTAAACACTAGCGGGTAGAGTAATGAACTTTAAAATTGGCGTGAGGAAAGCATGGGTTCGAAACCTACTTAGAACTTACAAAAAGCTTCAGAGCATCCACTCCATAACTATGCATATGTGACTACAAAACACACAATATGGTGATGGAGTTGCCCAGGGGAGCTGCCCTCCCCATCCCTTGTCCCACCCTGATAACTACAATGACCACCAAACTGACTCACTCACTCTTTTTCTTTTTAATATCCCCATTATTCCTTAGTCCATTAACTCCTTCACTTCAATGATAAACATTAATACCCACGATCACGTGCAACTTTTAAGATACTCTTTATCACTGTATTATATATTATTAGTCTCTTAAATAGTCCCTTGCAGCGTAGACAGCTAGAATTTCTCTCTCTCTCTCTCTCTCTCTCTCTCTCTCTCTCTCTCTCTCTCTCTCTCTCTCTCTCTCTCTCTCTCTCTCTCTCTCTCTCTCTCTCTCTCTCTCTCTCTCTCTCTCTCTTTGCAAACATCTTAACAAAGCTCTGCATGTACATGTAAGACCAAATAATTCACAGGACTCAATAACTATAAACAAGAGCAAAGCAAGAATCTCCCGCATTTCGCATCTCACTACTGAATTTCACCTGAATCTCCTGAAATCTGGTGGACACTATCTGGCAACCCTGGTGTGTGTGTGTGTGTGTGTGTGTACATACACACACACACACACACACACATAGACACACACACACACACACACACACACATAGACACACACACACACACACACACACACACACACACACACACACACACACACACACACACACACACACACATGATCAGACACACACACACACACACACACACACACACACACACACACACACACACACACACACACACACACACACACACACACACACATGATCAGACACACACACACACACACACACATGATCATAAATATTTCCTTCAAACTGTGCACGAATAAACTCTTGTAGCCACATACAGTACTACGAGTATACTAGTCAGTGGCTTTAATCAACAGAATACATAACACATGGAAACGAAAATTTGACTTTGCATGATAAACTTTTAGTTAAATGCAACTTTGCCCTTCATGCTGGGGCAGTATGTCAGTGCAACAAGACGGTACTCGTCGCCACTTTGTCGCGTCAACACTCGACTATCCATTATCTACTTGTGTTCTCGTGAGTGATGTAAGTGACCAGTGCGCCGTGCCTGACTGGCGGTGCTTTGGCGGTACTTGGCACCCATGGAGAGAGTAGGATGTTATACGTTGACCTTCTGTGTGTTACATTATGTATTACTGTGTATGATTATGTAGGCCTTTCATCAATGGTCGTATTTTTTTTTTTCTAGTATGTAAGACGCGCCTCCTCTTTCCCCCTCTCTTTTTTTTTTTTCTCACTGCGGTATGTAGGATGACCATTTTATCTTATTGCCTCTATTCTCTGTATTATCAACCACACTCATACGAGAGAGAGAGAGAGAGAGAGAGAGAGAGAGAGAGAGAGAGAGAGACTGACTGACTGACTGACTGACTCGTATGGATAGGATACACCGTGCAGCATAACTCTTGCACAGAATATACCTTTATTCAATATACATCTTGTTGTAATATACGTTTATATAATAATATTCTATAGCTTAAACTTAAGATTCATTCACCAGTAAAACATCAAGTACTCCACAAGGTAATCAGTGAAATACAGTTAAGATTCTCTGGGATTAGATCAAAGGGCTGTATTTACGAAAACCACAGCATGCAGATTACCGAGATGCACTGCAGAGCTACCAGTCAATTTAGGACGCAAAAGCTACTTTTCTCTCTCCGCCTCAGGTTCGTGGGAAGCTCCTGCGCACCTCAGGTCGGCGGTACAGGCTGGACGGGCTCAACACGCTGAAATACACCCTACAGGGTATTCACCGACACCCACTCTTCACCCACTTGCTTCTCGACGTGGGCACACCCCCAGAAAATCTGATTCGTCTTGACAGCGGCAACAATGGCGACTCCAAGAGCTAATGTTTCTCTTGATGCTAATTTATAAACAGTGTGTAGTATTGTTATTGTTATCGTTGTTGTTGTTATTATTAGTAGTAATTATTAATAGTATTATTTATTGTTTCTGATTTTATTTATTATTATTATTTTATTATTATTATTATTATTATTATTTATATTTTTATTATTATTATTGTCATTATCATCACTACTATAACTATTGTAACTACTACTGTTTCTACTTGTATTTGCACTACTGGGGATGAAAGTATAATACACACACACACACACACACACACACACACACACACACACACACACAGAGAGAGAGAGAGGCACATACACACACACACACAGATAGAGGCACATACACACACACACAGACACACACACACACACACACACACACACACACACACACACACACACACACACACACACACACACACCGAAAGGTGATTTTCTCACTAAGACCAAGATTTTTCTGGACTAAGACAGACAGATTAAGTAATATTCGAGAGAAAAAAAAGTCTTGTTTACTTTTGTAACAGACTCAAGTGTGAACGCAAACCTTGAATATGTGTAACGTTGTGCTGGGCGTTGCTATTCCCGGATGATAAATGAAGCTCGAATATTTCTTATAAAAGGCAGAGGCTCACGCACCGTGCTGGTTGAGGTGTGCGTGGAGGGAACCTTGTCTTTGTGTAGTTATCCGTTGTCTGCATACACACACAAAATGGCCACTTTGTTGTGCTGCCGTATGTTACAATGATGCTGATACAATAACACAATGCGTTTGTGTAATGTGGTGGTCACTGTTGCATTAATGGTGCCAATAGGTTCTTTCATCCAACCAGCAAGGGTGTGTTAACACGTCGTGTTATGACAGCGCCTTTAACACCAGTGTATTCCTTTGATTGATTGACTGAGTGTGTGTGTGTGTGTGTGTGTGTTTTTGTGCTGGGACATCAGGTTGTTCAGGTGACTTCACACAAGACCAGAATGAAGGCGGGTCACCTCACAGGCCTGGCTAGGGGACCATGGTGACTTTCAAGTACCTTTTGTATTTTATTGACTGTGACTCAATTTATAGAATATCTTGCCATCCATCTACGAGTGTTCATCTGCCTAACTTTTCGCTTTTCCGTCTATCTATCCATCGACTGCTCAATCGAATCTTCTGCACGTGCATAATTCCTGCTAAATTTTTGCAAACATTTATTTTACCACCACCACCATTGTCACCACCACCATCAGTAGTAGCAACAAAAACAAGAACAACAATCTTTATCTTGCTTTTTTTTTCGCTTTTCAAAATTGTTTTACGCTTATTTTGTAAATACGTACATAACAAGACAAGCTGGATTACATTTGTTTTTCATTTTATACAGAAGTTGGGCACAGAAGTAAGTAAATAACTTTAGCTTTATGAAGTGAAAAAAATGTAATTGATACCGGAAAAGAAAGGACATACGCATGAACATCAAACACACACACACACACACACACACACACACACACACACACACACACACACACACACACACACACACACACACACACACACACACACACACACACACACACACACACACACACACACACACTCACTCGAGGCCTGTGTGTATGTACTCTAAAATTATACTTGGTTTCCTTCCATTTGATCTGGATTGATCATATAACAGAACTACATCTTAAGCTTACAGTTCGCATTTTTTTTTTTTTTTATTAATATTCAACAGGCCTTATTTTTTTTTTTTGTATTATTCAGCAAATGCACACAATTACCCAGGCTATTACATCTATCTTCATTCTCCCACTGTTGAAATCATCCAGCTTCTCAGAATAATTGGTGTAAGTGAAATAAAGAAAATTCTGTATGATTTGGTTACAAATTCGCCAAACGTTAACGCTTTTATTCTTTAATCAAGAAATAATATAAACTCCACATAAAAGTTATCCAGTAATACACGAATTTGGAAGAATCTCTATTCTCACTCTTTCCCTTCAATATTTCACACACACACACACACACACACACACACACACACACACACACACACACACACACACACACACACACACACACACACACACACACACACACACACACACACACACACACACACACACACTGATGGATATAGAGTTTTTTAGGCGGCTCACAGAAAAATGGGCAGCTTAAGAACTTTCAGGAGAACTCTGGCCCCTCGAAGGTAACAGTACAAAATAGATCCATATAATTTCTCCGTTATTTTTGCTCACATGAGGGACCATCGGAGAAAGATTTAATGCCTTCAGCATTATACGTAACATTAGGAATCCTTATGAATCTGGCTTTTGTCCTCGAAAAAAGACAAAGTTTTCAAGAGGATGGGGAGGCCCTTGAGAAGAAGAAAACATCCATGAGAAAAATAATATATATGTATGAAGAAGAGGGGGACGCTTCTTCGGATAAGATGGAGCCATCAGGAAGAGGAAAGCGCCGGCAAGAATGGGCAGTGTCAAGAGGAGCCAAACTCTTTAGTCAGAGAATAAGCTGTGGCTCTTAGGAAAAGATTTCTCTGAGAAAGGGGAGGCCTTCCTTGGATCAAATGGGCGCTCTTTGCATAATGAAAGTGCTCTCGGGATGATGGAAACAATTTTGGTGCGTAATGGGTGACAATACCTTTGCGATGTTTCTAGAAAGATACTCCTTGAAAGCACAGGTCTACATCCTTACATAAGCATTCTCTTTACCTGGTCAGTCTGTTAATGCAGCACTGCGGAGTCACCACTGCGAAGAATTTCAATGATATAGAAAAGAGCACATCAAGGATTTAGCATTTGATTGACTGGACAATAATGACTCCCTGTAGATTATCTTGCTTTACCCTTTCACCACCAAGGTTATGATACTTCTTAACACACTACCGCACATATCTTGCAACCATCTTATCACCATTCTATGATTCTATGACACCAATTTTTGCAGAACTTACTTTTAGAATTATTTAAAATTATTTAGAATTCTACTCAATAACACCATTTCAACTTTTCTCAACTTTAGTTTCTGCTCATTAGATCTCTGTTCTGATGTTACTGCAGTGTCTATTGTTTTTATTTATTTATTCATCTATCTTTGGTTGTTGTTGTTGTTGTTCGGAGTAGTAATGAGATATGATACATAAAAGGCACGATATAAACTTTATCCAACAATGTTTAAGTTCATCATCTGCTTCACATAATGATAATATACATTAATTATTTATTATTTACATATACCCTACATTCTTTATCATTTACTATCCTCATGCCCGATTAAAATTCTATCGTCATCATCATCAACATCATCATCATCATCATCATCATCATTATCGTCATCATCATCATCATCATCATCATCGGATTGCATGACAAATAGAAGCCAAAGATCTACTCTACACATTCATGTCGGCTGCCCGTCTCGGTGAAAACGTCTGTGTCAAGGAATTTTCTTGTCTCCTCTCTTCATCTAGCTTTCTATTTGTTCTGCCTTCATTTACCGTGCCAATTTTAGTCCCGTGTCTTCGCCGCTTATTAGATATATGTGTAGATAGTTCATATGTGCCATTCAGTTTTTGCTATACAGATGTCTTTGTTTACATACATTGATTCCACGACTCCCTCTTCATTGTGATAATAATAGATTTACTAAATATATTTTGCCATCAGCTTTAGTTGACGCCTTACTTTGCAGACCAGTAATGATGAACAACACTTTCATATATCCGTAACTTTGAGCAAAGACACTCTCAACAATGTTAATTTCCTCTCTACACAGTCCTTCACAGATCATTAAGCTAGTGTCCATGCTAATCTCTCTCTCTCTCTCTCTCTCTCTCTCTCTCTCTCTCTCTCTCTCTCTCTCTCTCTCTCTCATTCTTCACGTTCATTTCGCATCGAGCCTGTGTAACCTTTGCAGCAATAAGCAGAGGTATCTTTCATTATGCCTCATTTGAGTGAGATGAATTATTGTACTTGCACTTTTCTTGTGTTCAATTTTCTCATGTGTCAAGTATGATACATTTGTGTAATCCAGTGTGTTACGGCACGGTGAGGTGCAGTGATATGTATTGTAACGATAGGGTTCTCCTTACAAATGGAGCCTCTAAACCTCGAGACTAGATTGTGGTACTTATCTCGTTTTCTTGTCGGAACACCACTATTATCACAATGGGACAGTTTCGAAGGGCAATATGTTATAAAGATTTGCGCTTCTAGATGATTTTGTGTATATATTCTTGTTATTTGCAGGATTTAGCATAACTTTTACATAGTTTGTACACGCTTCCTTTGTATATACATCTGCCTCTAGGCAATATACATCTCGTCAGTATTATGGATGAAAGTCTAGTGGTGAAGGAAAGAATATGTAATTTTCTGTAGGCATGTGGAGCAGGATGCATAAAATATTCGCACATTTTCGTGCATAATAAACTTACTGGAATGTTTGTAATACCAATAAATTTATAACTGGTTTTAAAACGACTGTTCATTTCCTTGTTATATGTCAATATACTTTTTCTTTCTTTATGTTAGGCTGATAACACACTCTCTCTCTCTCTCTCTCTCTCTCTCTCTCTCTCTCTCTCTCTCTCTCTCTCTCTCTCACAGTAGGTGAACAAGCAGTAGTCATTAATGGTCATTAAGCGTTGCATTTTTCTTAATACACAAGAACATAAGAACATAAATAAGCTGCAATACGCCAGCGTCTAAACGTGGCAGTCTTTATAAAACATACGTATGTACCTCATACTTTTATCCTGCTCCATCGACCCATAAATATATCTAATCTTCTTTTAAAGTTTCTTATTATGACCTCGTACTAACAGCCTGATCAATAAGTGTATTCCAATCATCAACCACACTATTTCAGAACCAATTTCACCATATCTTTCTTTTATATTTAATGAGCTTAAATATACAGTAGTTTGTTGCATTCTTGTTCCGAAATCTGTTACCAGTACAATAAACATGATCTACAATTATCTATGCTACAGGACGATATATCTATCCTTTCAATGGCAACGTAGCTCTGGTGGAGTAAGCGCAGGCGCTCAGGCACGCACGTTAGTGTTCGGGTGACTACCTTGTTAACGAGCGACTTGTTAACCTGCATTGTGCATTCCTGGTGCCTTGCACACTTTCTTTGTAAGTGCCACTTTGCGGGAAATATACCCTGGATGTATTGTTGCAACGATACAAACTTGTAATCCGGTGGACTATACCTATCCATGCCTTCTTAGCTGTAGAGGAGGTTAGTATAGTGGGCTGAGTCCAGCAGACCGGTTTCTAGTTGCCCTCTGGTACAACGTCGGCTGGTCACGCAGTACTCTGCTTCCCCATTACCTTTTCTTCTTGGCTTTTTTCCCATTCCAGTAGCTGACAGTACGTGACCCTTTCAAGAGATGACAAAAGGCAGATCAAAGCAAAACATGGAGTGTTATATCTGTTTTGTTGTGTGATGCCTCGCCAACGCCATATTTCTACTGTTTCTATGCCTTTCAAGTATACATGGTGTTTCCTGGCATCTCGATAAAATTAATGGTAAGTTTTATGTGTATGCAATGTAAGAACCGTATGTCCATGCAGAACTGGCTTGGGTTCACCTATGTTCTTGGGCAATGCTCTTGTTGTTACTGTATCTGTCCCTTCATTTATGGTACACATTGCGTTGTTGTTGTTAGGGCTGCGAAGATCTTGAATAATATCAGCGTTTTCATCTGAGGGTTAGGTTAGGTTCGGTTCCCTTCATGTGTATCACAATAAAAAAAAAAAAATTAAGTTTTGCCAAAAAATAGTCTGGGAATTAGTCGGCTAAGGTTATTTCCGTTACATGAAGTATTCAATAATCATCAGGAAAGTGGTAATAAAAGTTAGGTACATTTATGGAACATATGATTTACGTAAGTAGCAATCACGGTAAAATAGTTTATCCATTGAGTCTGGCGGCAAGTATTGTTTACCTCGCCTGACGGACGGACCTGTTTGAACGTGCTGCTGTTGCTCCCTCCAGTACAGTCTTGTATCTTGTGGTATTCTCACACATAGGTATCTTATTTTATTTTAGTGTTTTTACCATGTTACCTCTGGATGACGTATATGGAAAAGTCAAAGATGATCAGGATGGGATGGTGTGCACTTGCTGATTTAAGTTTCATAACTTTGGCGGGACAGTTCAAGGCCATCCATCATCATCTTAGGTTTTGGTGATCATTTATGGCTCTATTGGTTATGAATATCGTTGATGAAGTGGCCTGTCAGTGGCTTGATTACCTGTTGCTCCCTCTCATGGCCACCCCAGAAGTCATAGTTGTAGTATAGGCTTAAGTTGACTGGCTGCTCCATGTTCCGGGTGTGCCCTCTTGTCATATTTTCAGAGTCGTGTATTAAATTGAGATGAAAATGCAGTCAAGAATGTTGAACTGCAGGAATTAGCGAGCTGCACCTTGTCATGCTCTTCATTGGCCATTTGTAGAAACAATATGTAACTGAAGGTGAGATAGCAACCCATGCGAGACCTTACCTAGAGACTGAACCCCTGATAAGAACACAAGGAAAACACCTTAGACATTGGGAACCTAATGGTTGTCAGGTCCCAATATCAATTTTGGAGACTTTGCTTCCTCCCTTCAACTTTGATGAATTCCAGATGTATTAATGGGAATCTTTACTGCTTTCACCAATGTCATGCCTCCTTTGGGCAAGCCATAGAAACACTGAGATTGATCTCAGGGTAGGATAAATACCTTGCCAGGTATCAAATTCCTGACTGGGAGGACTATAATAATCAACAGGTCCTAGATCAGTATTAGGGCCTTTATACTCTTCATGTCATGAACCGTTTGGCACTAAATATAAATGCTGAGAAATTGATCTCATGAATCTACTACAAGGATATCTACTGTCTACTACTATGGATAGAACTCCTGACCAGAACAACACACAATGTTGTATGGATGATGGAATCTTAACAGTGGTCAGATTCCAAACTAGTTTATAGAATTACAGTAGTACCTGGCTATCAGGTTATGTGAAGTTATATATGTACATTTCCCTGTAAGATTATTATGTGAGGTTACATACCTAACCCTGTTTAAGTTGTAACCTGAGATTGCATTTGTAATTCTATTAGCTTATGTGAGGTTTCATTAGTGACTATTAAGTCATTATTGTGTTATATTAGTAACTTTGCTAACATGATAAAATAGCCTTTGAGCCACAAATTGCATCTGCACCCTCTAAATAAACTGCAGTGATGTTTGAAACTTTTTAAAAAAGTATATAAGAAAAAGTATTCTTTCTAATACATCCCAAATTCTTAAAAATTATACTTATATATATGGGCCAAGCATAGAAGCCCCACAACCCTGCTTGAGCACTGGGTGCATGTATTGCTTGTCATAGTCTTCTTAAATGATATCTATGTTTGGTGATTATTATTTTAAATTTTTGTTATAGTTGAGAGGAGTTATTTTACAAGTATATTTCATCAACATGGGCATTGTTTTTTTCCTGTGTTATATTGGAGCCCAAATTATGTACTGCATCACAATAATGCCACTCATCTACTTCAGAAGTAAGCAGTTAGTGGTATCAGCCATGGCAATGATGCAGGAGCAGCAAGCTGTGGGGCAGGAGATGGAGGCTGATATGGGAGCTTCTGGACCAATGCTAATACAGACACTGGAGGTATTGGATTAATGAATAACATGTTGATGTGTACCTATTAATGCTGTGGATTTGATGGTTTCTAACCCTAAACCTTGCTTGGTCAAAAGTAAATCCAAACTATACATTTTTTCATTGCCTTAAAATTACAGATATTCTCATAACTAGTTTTCACTGACAAATAGTGTTTTCAAACAGCAAAATGGGATCTCAGCTACAGATGTCAAAAAACTTGAAGAGGCAGGTTTTTACACTGTGGAATCTGTAGCATTTGCTCCCAAAAAAGCCTTGCTTGGCATCAAAGGAATTAGTGAAGCAAAGGCAGACAAAATTCTAAGTGAAGCCACAAAACTGGTCCCAATGGGATTTACCACAGCAACAGAGTTTCATCAGAAACGTGCAGATTTAGTGCAGGTGAGTCTTAATTTATCACAGTATTTCTTTATAAGCCTATTTGAATATATGAAGATCAAAACCAAAAAGTTTGAATTTGTAAATGAATTTCTTTATTACAAATATTGTAATATATAATTTTTACATTCATGTGAAATTTTTTTTTGTCTTATAGTTGACAACTGGTTCCAAAGAACTTGATAAATTACTTGGAGGTGGAATAGAGACTGGGTCCATCACAGAAATATTTGGTGAATTTCGAACTGGCAAAACCCAACTTTGCCATACCCTTGCTGTTACCTGTCAGGTAAGGATGTTGGATCTGCTTTTTTTTTTTTAATAAATTTAGTCCCATAATTGCAATACTTTTCTAACAAAAACATTGTTTCTGATATTTCATAATATGGTTCATCAAGCATTACATCCATTAATCTTATGCAGGAATATATGTCATGCATCTGGCTTTGAAGTGATGTTCTGGAAGCTTGGGATATTCTCATTACACTTCAGTCAAGCAGAAGGATAGTATGTACACTCAAATAAAAGTATCATTACTGTGAGATTCGATGTTTCACATTGAACAAGGTGGTAGTCTCGGCATGGGTGATGAATGTGTTCCACTAATGCTCCACCTGTGTTTCATGTGGCAGCTCAAATCCTGTAGCTTCATTTGCAAGTGCTGCACACCTGATTCATGCAGGTACAGATGCACAAAACATGTAGGGATACCAACATGAGTAGCCAGTTATCAGTCGTTCCATCCTTGGTGTCAGTTTATATCGTGCTGAATGAGTAACAATTATTTTCCATGTGTGTGTACAGGACCTTTCCTGAATAATTTATGGACCCTTTTCTTTTTTATACTCATATATATATATATATATATATATATATATATATATATATATATATATATATATATATATATATATATATATATATATATATATATATTACAGTAAGATTGTGAAACCAGGGATTTCATGAAATCCCTAAAACTTTTAGGGAATTTGTGAAATTACTGTTTCACTTAGTGACTTCATGAAATTACTAAAATATTTAGGGATTTTGTGTATTTTCTGAAATGATACTCTAGTTATTTCATGAAATCCCTGATGATAGTAAATACATAGAACAACAGAAGATTTATTTTGAAATTTTATTCATAAATCATCATATCATAAAAATCATGTATAAAATCAAGTAGAATGTGTTAGGTTAGGTTCACTAGGCAGCACATCATTATTTACACTGTACAACTGTGTGAGCTCTACACAACATGGGAAATAATGTAAATAACATGGAAAAATAACATGGGATAATACTTAAGTGGGGAGTAAGGAAGAGGCACGCTTACCTGTCCAACATCCGAGGCGAGTCTGACAGGTCTAGAAGCAAGTTTTCAAACCACTGAAATTCCGATTCTAGAAGTAAGTTTTCGAACCACTGAAGTTCCGACCATTCCATCTCTAAGTTGAGAGTAGTTTGAAAGATCAACTTGTTTGAGCACCCTGTCTAGTTATTCACCACCACCATGCTCAAGGACTATCAGCCATGGCTGTACATTTTGTTTACTCATGACAATGCTTTGAGGTGACAAGGGTTAACAGTGAAACCAGTAAATACATGAAATCCCTAAATATTTTAGTAATTTCATGAAGTCCCTAAGTGAAACAGTAATTTCACAAATTCTCTGAAAGTTCTAGGGATTTCACGAAATTACTAGTTTCACAATCTTACTGTAATATATATATATATATATATATATATATATATATATATATATATATATATATATATATATATATATATATATATATATATATATATATATATATATATATATATATGTGTGTAGCCGCACCGGCTGGGCATCAATTGGCTCTCAGGTGATCTGTTTTACTGATCACACCCATCATCGTAGGGTCAAGGAAAGGCAGTTCTCCCTGACACGTTTATTGATGAGGTAGGCATGACCGTAAGAACTGCGAACAAGTTCTCGGTCTCAATTTCTTACAAAATAACATTATACACGGATATTAAACATTTTCAACATATTACAATATTCATTAACAATACATGCAATTAACTTGGCACTATGACAATCAGTTTTTACTACAAAATTAAAGTATTTACCTCGGTCACCATCCTGCCCGTCTTTGTCTGAGCGCGACTTGGCTGTGAGTGATGCCCGCAGGTGACCAGCAGGTTAACCCCACACTACCAACAAGTGAGCATCGGCTTCGGTGCTTAATATAGCATTGAATACTGATACTTACACATATTACACATTTTCATGCAAGTAGAAAACTATTGAACATTTCACTTATAAATGCCGAGGAATAATGACGTGAGGTACATACGCTTTACATACAGTAACAACATATATATATATATATATATATATATATATATATATATATATATATATATATATATATATATATATATATATATATATATATATATATATATATATATATATATATATATATATTACAGTAAGATTGTGAATCTAGTGATTTTGTGAAATCCCTAGAACTTTCAGAGAATTTGTGAAATTACTGTTTCACTTATATATATATATATATATATATATATATATATATATATATATATATATATATATATATATATATATATATATATATATATATATATATATATATATATATATATATATATATATTTTTTTTTTATTTATTTATTTTTTTTATTTATTTATTTATTTTTTATTTATTTTTTTAGGAGGGACACTGGACAAGGGCAACAATAATGCAATAAAAAAAAAGAGATGCCCACTGAAATGCCAGTCTCATAAAAGGGTCCAAAGCAGTAGTCAAAAATTGAAGGATAAGTGTCTTGAAACCTCCTTCTTGAAGGAATTCAAGTCATAGGAAGGTGGAAATACAGAAGCAGGCAGGGAGTTCCAGAGTTTACCAGAGAAAGGGATGAATGATTGAGAATACTGGTTAACTCTTGCATTAGAGAGGTGGACAGAATAGGGGTGAGAGAAAGAAGAAAGTCTTGTGCAGCGAGGCTGTGGGAGGAGGGGAGGCATGCAGTTAGCAAAATCAGAAGAGCAGTTAGCATGAAAATAGTGGTAGAAGACAGCTAGAGATGCAACATTGCAGCGATGAGAGAGAGGCTGAAGACAGTCAGTTAGAGGAGAGGAGTTGATGAGACGAAAAGCTTTTGATTCCACCCTGTTTAGAAGAGCAGTATGAGTGGAACCCCCCCAGACATGTGAAGCATACTCCATTCATGGACGGATAAGGCCCTTGTACAGAGTTAGCAGCTGGGGAGGTGAGAAAAACTTGCGATGTCTCAGAACGCCTAACTTCATAGAAGCTGTTTTAGTTTGAGATGAGATGTGAAGTTTCCAGTTCAGATTATAAGTAAAGGACAGACCGAGGATGTTCAGTGTAGAAGAGGGGTTCAGTTGAGTGTCATTGAAGTAGAGGGGATAGTTGTCTGGAAGGTTTTGTCGAGTTGATAGATGGAGGAATTGAGTTTTTGAGGCATTGAACAATACCAAGTTTGCTCTGCTCCAATCAGAAATTTTAGAAAGATCAGAAGTCAAACGTTCTGTGGCTTCCCTGTGTGAAATGTTTACTTCCTGAAGGGTTGGACGTCTATGAAAAGACATGGAAAAGTGCAGGGTGGTATCATCAGCGTAGGAGTGGATAGGACAAGAAGTTTGGTTTAGAAGATCATTAATGAATAATAAGAAGAGAGTGGGTGACAGGACAGAACCCTGAGGAACACCACTGTTAATAGATTTAGGAGAAGAACAATGACCGTCTACCATAGCAGCAATAGAACAGTCAGAAAGGAAACTTGAGATGAAGGATAGAAGCCGTAGGAGGGTAGTTTGGAAATCAAAGCTTTGTGCCAGACTCTATCAAAAGCTTTTGATATGTCCAAGGCAACAGCAAAAGTTTCACCAAAATCTCTAAAAGAGGATGACCAAGACTCAGTAAAGAAAGCCAGAAGATCACCAGTAGAGCAGCCTTGACGGAACCCATACTGGCGATCAGATAGAAAGTTGTGAAGTGATAGATGTTTAAGAATCTTCCTGTTGAAGATAGATTCAAAAACTTTAGATAGGCTGGAAATTAAAGCAACAGGACAGTAGTTTGAGGGATTAGAATGGTCACCCTTTTTAGGAACAGGCTGAATGTAGGCAAACATATATATATATATATATATATATATATATATATATATATATATATATATATATATATATATATATATATATATATATATATATA
>NC_087171.1:9518266-9563266 GCF_035594125.1 Scylla paramamosain | reverse complement strand
CTCTGTATAGTAGACAGTGCGATGGCTCTCTACAGAACAGACTATGCAGGAAGAGGAGAACTGTCTGCCAGACAGATGCATTTAGCTAGATTTCTGAGGATGCTCCTGAGACTAGCAGATGAGGTAATGTGTGAATCATTTTTTATTTTTATTTTTATTTTATTTATTTTTTTTACAGCACAGATTCTCTCTCTCTCTCTCTCTCTCTCTCTCTCTCTCTCTCTCTCTCTCTCTCTCTCTCTCTCTCTCTCTCTCTCTCTCTCTCTCTCTCTCTCTCTCTCTCTCTCTCTCTCTCTCTCTCTCTCTCTCTCTCTCTCTCTCTCTCTCTCTCTCTCTCTCTCTCTCTCTCTCTCTCTCTCTCTCTCTCTCTCTCTCTCTCTCTCTCTCTCTCTCTCTCTCTCTCTCAATTATAAAGCTTATAAGCTTCTGCTTCAAAGATCCTGATCATGAATATACATTACCTGTTTTACTGTTCTGTAAAACAAGATATGTGTGTATGTATATGTAACTCACTGGTAACTGATATAATTATAAGGGTAAACCTTTACTCCTCAGTTTGGTGTGGCAGTGGTGATAACCAACCAGGTGGTGGCTCAGGTGGATGGGGCAGCCATGTTTGCAGCTGATCCCAAGAAGCCCATAGGTGGCAACATCATGGCTCATGCTTCAACCACCAGGTAAAGTGTTGTTCAACTTGAGATTCAGAATATTTATATTTTAACCCAATGTCTATTTTAGAATGATTGTGTGTGTGTGTGTGTGTGTGTGTGTGTGTGTGTGTGTGTGTATATATATATATATGTGTATATATATATATATATATATATATATATATATATATATATATATATATATATATATATATATATATATATATATATGAGGGGTGTTCAGTGAGTTCTTGGTCTAACCCAGATGGAGCAAAAATAGTGAAAAGCTTCACCCCATCTTTATTTTTTGACATATTTGGCTTCGATCATGATGCATTTCTCCAGTCTCACCTTCAGCTGTGAAAATTTGTCCTAGAAGAATGGTGGGTTGAATCCCTCAAAAGTCCCCATGACTGCCTTGGTCTCCTTGTCATCAGCAAAAGAGGTGTCCTATAGTTGCTTCTTCTTGTGTCAGAAAAAGTAAAAAACAGGGGATGCCACATTGAGGAAATAAGGAGGATGGGGCAACAATTTGTTCATGGCCACCATGCTCTTGTGTGCAAGAGCACTGTCCTGCAAGAGAAAACACCTTGAACCACTTTTCCTTGGCATTTCTCAAGCACAGCCTCCAGAAGCTTCCCCAGTTGATAGCCATAATATGGTTCATTAATGGTGCGACCATGATCCAAGGAGTCCATGAGGAGGATCCCTTCAGGGTCACAGAACATTGTCACCGTGACCTTCTGGGATGACTTCATGACCTTGAATTTTTGTGGTGTTGGAGGCGAGTGATGCTTCCATTGCTTAGATTCGGCTTTGGTTTACGGATCAAAGTAAGGAACCCCACATTTTATCCTGGGTTATCACTTGGGCCATGAATCCTTCTGTATCGACTCTATGAGGGTCAACTTTTTCACTGAAGTCATTATCCAGTTCATCTTTTGCTCAGGCATCAGCATTCTTGGGACTCATCGGGCAGACATCTTGGAAAGGTTGAAGTGAGCATGCAAGATGGTAACAGCACATCAATTGCTGATTCCCAGTTGAGAACCAATGTATTGCACTGAGATTTGGCAATTATCCATGACCATGTTCTCCACCATGACCCAAATTTCCTTGGTGACTGCAGTTGATGAACCACCACTTCAAGGGTCATCCTCACATGAGTCTTGGCCCTGCTCGAAGAAAGCAGCCAATGTTTGACTGGAATAGGATAGGGCACTGTCCCCTAGTGGTGTCCTCAACTCTTCATGAATTGACTGTGACACTTTCCTTTGAATCATGAAAAATTTTATCACAGCCCGCTGTTCAGAAAAGTCACATTTGAACTGAATAAAAAAATGTTTGAAGGATGCCAGCCTGTATATTGCTTGTTGGAACATGTATGAATGTGTTCCCACCTTGACAGGCTCATTTCTCTCCTCCTGTGTTAGGCTGGGAACTCATTGAACACACATATATATATATATATATATATATATATATATATATATATATATATATATATATATATATATATATATATATATATATATATATATATATATATGAGGGGTGTTCAGTGAGTTCTTGGTCTAACCCAGATGGAGCAAAAATAGTGAAAAGCTTCACCCCATCTTTATTTTTTGACATATTTGGCTTCGACCATGATGCATTTCTCCAGTCTCATCTTCAGCTGTGAAAATTTGTCCTAGAAGAATGGTGGGTTGAATCCCTCAAAAGTCCCCATGACTGCCTTGGTCTCCTTGTCATCAGCAAAAGAGGTGTCCTATAGTTGCTTCTTCTTGTGTCAGAAAAAGTAAAAAACAGGGGATGCCACATTGAGGAAATAAGGAGGATGGGGCAACAATTTGTTCATGGCCACCATGCTCTTGTGTGCAAGAGCACTGTCCTGCAAGAGAAAACACCTTGAACCACTTTTCCTTGGCATTTCTCAAGCACAGCCTCCAGAAGCTTCCCCAGTTGATAGCCATAATATGGTTCATTAATGGTGCGACCATGATCCAAGGAGTCCATGAGGAGGATCCCTTCAGGGTCACAGAACATTGTCACCGTGACCTTCTGGGATGACTTCATGACCTTGAATTTTTGTGGTGTTGGAGGCGAGTGATGCTTCCATTGCTTAGATTCGGCTTTGGTTTACGGATCAAAGTAAGGAACCCCACATTTTATCCTGGGTTATCACTTGGGCCATGAATCCTTCTGTATCGACTCTATGAGGGTCAACTTTTTCACTGAAGTCATTATCCAGTTCATCTTTTGCTCAGGCATCAGCATTCTTGGGACTCATCGGGCAGACATCTTGGAAAGGTTGAAGTGAGCATGCAAGATGGTAACAGCACATCAATTGCTGATTCCCAGTTGAGAACCAATGTATTGCACTGAGATTTGGCAATTATCCATGACCATGTTCTCCACCATGACCCAAATTTCCTTGGTGACTGCAGTTGATGAACCACCACTTCAAGGGTCATCCTCACATGAGTCTTGGCCCTGCTCGAAGAAAGCAGCCAATGTTTGACTGGAATAGGATAGGGCACTGTCCCCTAGTGGTGTCCTCAACTCTTCATGAATTGACTGTGACACTTTCCTTTGAATCATGAAAAATTTTATCACAGCCCGCTGTTCAGCTTCACTTATTTTGCAGGAAGCGCCATCCTCGCTCATGAAAAGTCACATTTGAACTGAATAAAAAAATGTTTGAAGGATGCCAGCCTGTATATTGCTTGTTGGAACATGTATGAATGTGTTCCCACCTTGACAGGCTCATTTCTCTCCTCCTGTGTTAGGCTGGGAACTCATTGAACACCTATATATATATATATATATATATATATATATATATATATATATATATATATATATATATATATATATATATATATATATATATATATATATATATATATATATATATATATATATATATATATATATATATATATATATATATATATATATATATATATATATATATATATATATATATATATATACGAGTATATATATATATATATATATATATTAGTCATCAGAAATATTAGTTGGGCAGTGCTTGATTCAGATTCACAGATAGAGCAAGCAGAAACCAGAATCACAATAGTTACTCCACATTGCAGTGGTGACCTGTAGTGAATTTAGAGCATGGTTATCACAAAATTACAGGAAGCTACTGAGGCATCTAAATAAATTGATTATCAAAAGAACATTTGAAGACCTTAAAAGTTAAATTTGGAGAAATTTAAAAGATAGAGAAATGCATAGAATGTAGGTACTACTTACAGTATGACAGGGACAGGCTAATGTTGTGGTATAGCAGCAGTGAGACTGAGAAATCCCCTGTGATAGTGTACTAGTAGTCAAATTATAATTATTCTGCCAGTGATGTATTCACGTACATCATTGTTTATAGATATAGTAGTTTGATTTGTAAGCATTGAAAATAGCTTGTAGGAGTGCATGTCCGAACTGACAGGCCACCAAATTGAGGCTGGCAATGGGGACTTGAATTTAGAGTCTTACACCAGATGTCTCATGGGTCGCTGTGTCACTGGGTTGAAGAGTCCCGGATTACTTTTTCTACGGCATGCAAGAAGCTCTTCATCAAATCATCAGCAGGATTTTTTGTTTTGTAGATTTCTGTTTTGTAGATATTAGTAACATTTTTTGTGGTTGGAGGATTTCTCTTTAATACAAACCATCCTATACCCCATAATATCTCATATGCTAGTATATACATTTTATTTTTATTTGACTTTATATTTATAACATTAATTCATTACTTTGCAGGTTGTACTTGAGGAAGGGAAGAGGAGAGACAAGGATATGCAAGATTTATGATTCTCCTTGCCTCCCTGAAGCTGAAGCCATGTTTGGAATCTTTAGCTATGGAGTTGGTGATGTACAGGATTGAATTGAAGTTGTGAAGATTTTGGCAAGAAATCTTCCTGTACAGTCTGTTCAAAGAAGCTGTTTTGTACTGGAGTTTTATTGGTTATTTTAAAATATATATACTTTTTGTAGATTTAAAAAATGGTTAGGGAAGTACTATTGAAAAGTGCCTAACTGAAAGAACTTTTTTCTAGCTTTGCATATTACTACTGAATCTAAAATCAACTTAACTAATGAAACCTTAAAGTATTTAAGTTTGAGAATTATTTAATAACCAAAACTGGCATATTCACTAATTCTGTTACAGAAGAATGTGTGTGTCTCTTGTTCAGATGTCATCACACCAAGATCTGGCCACCATTAATACCTTGGTTAGATATTGTCTTTTGATATGTCGTGGCACATCTTGTGGCATTGAATGGTTGCTTTGCCTGCCTAAAGAGTAGGTTTATGTGGGTCCAATATTATAATTAAGAACTAAGTGAATAGCCCAGATACATTTTTAAACTAGGGGCAATTCTGAAGTGAAAAGATATAATTCATAAAACTGATGTAATTGTTTATAAGATGACTTCATAGTGGGTCGTAAGATGAATATGTATTTCATAAGTTTTTGGGTTCGATGTTTTTCAGCATTATAAATATGAGTAATTTGTAAAGATGAAATATTATTGGGGAGGAAAGAAATACTTAGATTCCTGGACTTCTGTAGTGGATTTGATCTAGCTATTATATTTTGGGGGGTTTGGGCTGTGGTATCTTCATCTAGAACAAATTACTATTGTATCTTCTGGCATCTCTGTATTTCTAGATATGATCTGTACTTGTGCATATATAAATATATGATTGTGTAAATATGAAATTAGCATTTTTAATCATATTAGTTTTGGTTTTGCTTTACTTTCTGCTTCTTTCTTGATGCTATTTTCCATATGCAGGACTATTTCTTTACAAACAAATCCTGTGCCTTGTAAATAAAAATTAAGGTTATAATGGCACTCACCCTGTAATATTTTTATCCAGCATGCTGCCAGTGTGTCTGGGGCTACAGTGTGGAGAGACTTCATACTGATACCTGAATACCTGACATCATCTGGTGACAAGACGTGGCCTTCCTTCCTCTACTCTTCTCACCTAAACTACCAATCAGCTGAGTGTGTCTCAGATGTATATGATTTTATGGTCTGGTGTATGTAGCAGGGAGCACTTACTAATCTTCAAATTTGATGCTTGATTTTTTAGTATTACTCATACTAACTCCACCCTTATCACTTAATGGATATAAAACCATAACTGATTTGATCTGTTTAATAATACTCTTCATATATCAGGCTGGTGTCCCTACAAAGAGGGGTAGCCAAGAGAAAGCACCCACACATCCTCTCCTATCCTACGCACACAGAAAACACTGGATTTTAAGGATTATAACCCAAAGTAAATAATTTTTTATGCCTTACTATAAGGCAGAATATTTCAAAATAAATCATGTAGATCCCTAGATTGTCTTGGCCTTTCAGAGTTTTCTTTTTCTGGACAATGAAGAAAAAATTCGTCTTACACGTGGTGGACATGGCTATGTGAAGAGTGGTGGCTATGGTTCTGCAGCTATCAGGTATAAAAGCCCAACTAGCCTTTGAGCATCAGCTATTGTTTTTAACCCCTAAAAAACTAAAGGTGGCTATAGCTGCTCTACTAAGTGAGGACCGGAGGTGGTTATAACTGCTTTGCAATTTTTTACAAAATTTAGCTACTTTTTGTCAATCTTTATAGTTCAGTCATTGGTAATACTACCTGTGAGATAGTTATGCTAGTCTTTGCCCAGCTTTCACCATGTCCAAGTGCATTGTGTGATTCTGATAAGTCCGATTTCTTGCCCACTCCCTTCTGCCCTTGCATCTTAACACCACGTGTATTACTGGCTCGCATTGGACCACTTTCTACATGTCTTAGTGAGAGCACAATAGGATGGGGACTCAACAAACTGTTTAGCATGTGTGAAGGGAGGTCAGGGCACCAATTTTCATTAGGCACTAGCTATATCCACTCATATGAAACTGATGCATAAGTGACTTGCTCCCTCCAAGTCTCTCCTATTCAACTTCCTGTCTTTCCATAACCACTGCAAATAGAGACATCTGGATGGCAATGTTAGAAAGAGGAAGACAATGTTGAGTACAAAGTCTGTTTCCTTTGCTCTTCTGTAGCAGGCTAAGTTTGTGTGAATGTAGGCTATTTTTGACATTTATTGCTAGGCCAGTCTTAGCAGAGCAAAAATCATCACCACCACTGGTCTTTCAGAGGTTAGTATAACCACAGCATGAACCTGTTATCTGGCTGTGTTATGATTACAAATGTCCTAACGTTTCTCAGTTGTCTTCTGAGGAAGTACAATGGTTATTGTTCTGTAGAGCCCCATCATGGCTGTCCCCATGAGGGAATTTCTAGGAATGGGTAGCAGATGTAGAGGGTGTTGGAAGAGTTGTCATCTAAATTAATAACTACTGCTATTAAGAACATTTTCAGTAAACATGAAGTTTATGTATTCATTGCAAGGTAAATGGTTTAGAAACTGAATAAAGTACGGTCCTTTTGATTTCAGTAATGGAGGGATATGTGGCAATTGGAAGGATGAGGGAATGTATGGGAATTAGTCCATGGAAGAAGATTGGGTAGGAGAGGATGAGTAATAACACAACTTATTATCCAATATTGTAAGTGCCTGGCTCTTCACTGTAAGGACAGAATGTCACAAACAGTCGGGAACACTTTGAAATGGGAGGTCAGTGGTAGAGTATAGGAGGAATAGAGGAGGAAAATAAGGAAATTAAATACAGAAGAAAAATTTAAACTTTCATCATAGCCATCCTCAGGGGAGAGTTCTAAGGAAAATGTCAAACATGTGGTAAATAAATATGTTGATGTACCACTGTAGAAGCAAAAATGATAATGAACAGGTGATCTAGTGAAAAAAAAAAAAAAATTATATATATATATATATATATATATATATATATATATATATATATATATATATATATATATATATATATATATATATATATATATATATATCCAATAAAGAAACAGGAAAGGCTACTAAACAGAACAAAATATAAATATCTAAAGAATTTGAAACGAAGAACCCCATGAAAACGTGGGTACAAAAAATCCAGTGGTTAGCTCTTCGAAACATGCAGAAGTAATCATGTTTACAGAGCTTTTTACCCTTTAATAAGGGGCAGTAAATTTATTTGGTGCTTAACATATTTGGAATTTGTAATCTTCCTTTAAAAAAGTGGCCTTTTATTCACATTTTCCAGTTTACTTCCACATACACATCTTTTTTCTTGACCTTGGCACATTTTCCTGTTAACTTGTATTATGTCCAGAAGTGTATACATATAGGAAAAAGAGATGCAACTGTTAAAGGTATACTTGGAAACTAATACATAAAGAATCTCGGTTATAAAGCTAAATTTACACACTCAAGGTTATGACAAATATTACATCATTACTTCTGTTTAACTTTAAAATTTTATTCTGGGTTTACAAAAGACTGGTTTCTTATTTTCAGATAAAAACTTAAATGATTACAACATAAAAACCAAAATCAAATATTAGGAAGAAGACAATTATTCTCAAAACAAATGTACATCAGTGATAGTTGAAGGGAATGTCTGTTAGTTCTTTGTAGTGTGAGGTCAGACATTGCTGTGGTCTCTTTGAGACTTACAAGGGATAAAATGTAGCCACCCAAAGACACCAGTCATACAGGCACTGTCTCAAACACTGTTTTAACACCCTAAATATTCAACCAATTATACATATATTCTAGTGGAATATAGTACAGTATGTTTATTTTTTATTTATTTATTATTTTTTTTCATGCTAGCTTAGGTTTCTGAAAAAGCTTGAATAATGCTACAGCTGCATAAAAAGAGCATGACAACAATAAAGTTTATCAAACACAGACTTTCTGTAAATGAATACAAAGTCAACTTCACAATTAACTTCTTACTCAGTTTATAAAATGGTCCTTAACTGACACCTTTCTGATATTTGTTAGCATTACCACATATGGTAAGCAATGTGCACTGTTAAGATTTAATGGAATTTGTGGTCTCAACCTTGATCTTAATTTCTTGACATTTTAGAACAGAAATTCATATTACTTTCTGCTGGGCACTTGGGAAGCAAGTCTGATGAGCACATCATGATACACAATTGAACATTATAGCACCAAGTGCTGGCAAAGAAATCAAGGCCACAGATGACTGATGAAAGTCATGCTGCTCTGAGCCACAATATGCCTCCAAGGAGGATATGTACCATTTTAAATACACAATGTAACCATACATATGATATGTACACACACATGTAGACATTTCTTAAGATAAAAATGGGGTTATAAGCTTCCTTCATCCTTTACAAATAAAAGTTCATATTTTTTTCACCCTAAAGTATGACACCAATTTTTGACTATGATAGAATCATAGTTTTGTGTGGAGAAATGGTACTCGATTTTTAATTTCAAAATTAATGATGCAAGAGGAGAGCTGCAACAATGAAAATTTTGTCATTTATGAGGCATTGAAGGTTTTGGACTAGTTTCAATCAAAGATGGAGGCACAGTAGCAAGCACTTAGATATCTGAAAGATCCTGGGTTTGAATCCGAGACCAGGGAAAGAAATTTATTGCCCACGTTCACCTCAATTAATAGGATATGTAAAATGAGAAGTTGTGACCTTCCTTCCCAGCAGGAGCAGAAGATTGCCAGTCCTGTCTTCCTGAGACTGCTAGCCTCAAGAAACCAGAAGTGGTTCACCCTTTACCTAACATGAATGGTTAACAAGGCAAGGGAAAAAAAAACTTACACGGCACTTTTTAAATTTAGAACTTCAACTCACTTTACATTTATGTATAAATGTTGATTTCATGCTTTCTCAGCTAATCTGGAAGAACCACTCATGTACAGTACAAATTCATAATATTTTTCATTGTTAATTAAGTGGTATTCCTAGATTTGGTGTATCTATAAGTGATGATTTCATCACTTATAGATGTTTTCTGCTACATTGTATGACTGTGTGGGGTGTCTTTTTCTTGGTTATCCACTTTTGCAAGGGATGTCAGCTTAGTGTATAGGTAGATTTCAGTGACTAATAAAGTCCTTATATTCTCTCTCTCTCTCTCTCTCTCTCTCTCTCTCTCTCTCTCTCTCTCTCTCTCTCTCTCTCTCTCTCTCTCTCTCTCTCCAGTCATTCTAATCAACATCCAAATCTACACTCTCATTATGATCACAAATTAAACTAAAAAGCTAAAAGATATACCTCCAATATAATGTAACTATGTTTAAAGTAAAATTTAATCTTTTTGTTGACCCACATTTTAAAATATTGCTGATACTTATTTGCATTCCTCTGAATAAGTTTAATAAAAAAAAAAATGGTAAGATTTTAATCAGAAAAAAATGCACTGGAGTGATCTCCAAGTATATACCTCATGGCTTACAGTATTGCCAACTACTACCCAGCATCATTACCAAACTACTGTTTGATCAAATTTATAGAAGTACATATGCAAAACTGCCTGAAAATCAGCATCAGGTCTCCTGTATGCCTTTCTCACTGTATACTGTTTTCTTAATTAAATTTCCAGCCACAGTCAACATACAAATGCTTTCCACAGTGGCCTTCATAATGGAAAACAATACACAGCTAAGACAAAAGGCATGCAGGAAACAAAATTTACATGTATTTGTTGTACTCTGGACCTTCTTGACTGTTCATAAAAATGCTGGGAACAGCTCCAATCCAATTTTCATGAAGATCCCGAATCTTCATATCAAACTGTTATCCAACATGGCCAGACATCACAGATACTGCAGATGAACTATATCCAGGCTGAAAGCAAAGAAAATCATAGATATAATAAGCTTTAAATTCATATTGAAAAAATATATATAAACAAATAAAAATAAATAAATAAATAAATGAATTCCAGAGGAATTAGTCCCAAAATGTGCTTATTTTCATTTAACTGATTCGTGGTCAACCATGTCATTTGATATTTTATGAAATATTCTTTTCCATAACAATAAAATGGCTCTAGCTGTTTAAATTATATTATCTTTTCTCAAGTGATGGCTATATGAGCGGCAGTTTTAGATGATGAGCAAATCCTGTCCTCTCTACTTCATCTAAACAAGCATGATGTACATATATTAAAGAGAAAGTGTAAGTAAAAATAAAAAGGTGTGTATCATTTTTCATTTACTTTCTCTTTTGTATGTGTACAATATTATAATGTATTGTAAATAGTCAAAGGGCAGAGGATAGGGAGGAACAAGCCCTGAATCATCTGAGGCAGTATTTCCAGGAAAGGGCTGAGCAAAGTATACGGCTTTAAAGATAGATGAGATGGCAATGGTGCCATCAGGCTGAAATAAACAAGGGTAAGATGAAGGTAGAGATTTTTGCAACAACATGCCAGAAGTCATGAAGGGAGTTATATTTAGAAAGATTCAGTAATTTTCATTAGAAAGATCCAGAAAGTTTCACTCAAACATTAAATTACAGTAACTGACTCATTTCTTATTAAAAGTGGATTATTGCCACAACCATCACTATAGGTGTAGTTTACTTCATAAAAAAAATAAATAATAATAATGCTTATTATATATTTGTTAGGTGTATTCAAAATTTTTGACACTGAATTCATTATCTTATTCAGTTTTTATAAAGAATAATGCAAAGCTGTTCAAAGCACTGTTAACCATTAAAAATGTAGTGATTATTTCAAATGCTGATGCCATAATAGATAGTACCAGTCAAGTATTAGTCATCAGGTACATTATTGTTTAGATTTGGTCAAGTGAATGGGATGAAACACATGATATTAGCAAAACTATTTCTCTAATGCTTTTACAACCATCTTCCTCAGAGTACAGACACAGGGGAGGGATGACAGCTTTTATTCACTTCAGGGGATTAGAATGTAGGTCCGTCTGGGAAAATTGTCTGGTGACTGGTCTGGATGTTGCACATCACTTATCCTCCCCACTCATCTGGAGGTCTCCCTAGATCAGAACATGCCAAGTTGCAAGACCATGCTGCTCTGATGATGATTGTAGTGCTGGCCAGGTTCATGAATCCTTCTCTGTGGTTGTTCAACCTCTCCGTCACTATGTATGCAGTTTCTACTGTTCTTTGCCTCTTTTCCAGTCCTGTGTGTAGGGCTTCCATGCCTGTCCAGTGTGGAAGGTGTCCATGGTTATCTGTGTGGAGAACCAGAGACTTGTCCTGGCAAAGGTCATTTCTATGTTCACGAACTCTTTAATATTCCACGGCCTGTTTCACCGATGTATGCTATTGTGCAGCCATAACAGAGAATGTTATAAACGATACTGTCTTCATTGAGTACATGTTATTTTGTTTTATTATATCATCTATCTTTGGATGCATATGCCATTTTTTATATCTTGCCAAAAAATGTGGCAAGTCTCCATTTTCTAAGAGCAAGGCACTATTAAATAGTTAAATTAATTTTTATTTTTGATTTGGGCATTATTTGTTCTTTCAAAATGGCCTCCCTTTTGAGAAACATTTTTGAGAAAACAAATAATGCCCGAATCAAATATAAAGATGAAAGTAACTATTTAACAGTGCCTTACTCTAAGAAAATGGAGACCGTCACCACATTTTTAGGTAAAATAGGCATAAAAGTGGTATATGTATCCAGAAAAAAGATAGGTGATATGATAGAACAAAAAAAGAACACATACTCAACAAAAGTAGTGGTTTATATTTATAAAATGGAGACTAGTTTATAAAAATTTTGTTCTGGCTGTACAACAGTGTACCTTGGTGAAATAGGCAGTGGAATACTAGAGAGTTCATGAACATAAAAATGACCTTCACCACCACAAGACACAACACTCTGGCTCTTCTAGACTGGACAGGCATTGGAATCCTACACACGACTGGAAAAAAGACAAAGAACAGCAGAAGCTGCATACATCGTGACAGAGGTGAACAACCACACAAGGATTCATGAACCTCGCCAGCACTACAAGCATCCTATCAAGGGACACTTACAGATGAACCAGGAGGATAACTGACATGATGCACCAACCAATCAGCAGATGACTTCCCAAGACAGACCTACACTCTGATCCGGTGGAAGTGAATATAAGCTGTCACACCTCTCCCCTTTCCTTGTATCTGAGGAAGACAGCTGTCAAAACATTACAGAAATAAAGTTCTTCTATATCCTGTGTTTCATCACTATCACAATCCCACTCACTGTAGTTTATGTAAATCTCTAATTATGGTGCATTACCTTTGAGCATTAAGATGTACTCGGCACCAGGCAAAGAATGCACCATGCTTTGAATATCACAAAATAGCAAAGTAGTATGATATTTCACTCAACAGATAGCACAGCTCTGCACTTTTAAAGTTAGAAAATGTGATGTTTCACTTACATGGTGTAGGATTCAAAATCCATTTGTGCAAAGTTTTGTGTAGTTGTAAGACCGGGAAAGGTGCCTGGCTGTGTAGTGGTTGTGAACTATGACAGTACTTTTTTCCTCACTAAATATCACAAAATAGGCTGACATTTCTTCATTCAACAGATGGTACAACACTACACTTGTAATGTTTGCAAACAAGAGCACAATTACAAAAGGTTTAATGTTCAAAATCAACTTGCAGGGTAGTTTTCAGCGAACAAGACTGCAATTAAGTCTAGCCTCATTATTTAATTTTGTTCAGTAAAGCATATCAAACTTGCACTTGTGACAATCATTAATCCTTCAATACGAGAATGCCTCCATAGGCATCATGAAACACATGTGGAATATACAATGATGTCTACATAGGTGTCATTATTGGATTCTATTTTAGTTGTTGAGCAATCCCATATTCTGTTTTGACTTGTCTTGACAGACTCTGTCCTTGAGGTTCTATTACTCCTCCCACCTTCCCTGTTCCCATCAGCCATGTACTTGTCTTGACAGACTCTGTATATGTCCTTGAGATTCTGTTGTTCCTCCCCCCTTCCCTGTCATGTAAATAAGCTACCCCATGCCCCATCCTCTATCCAGAATGAGGAAGTCTCATTGGTAGAGCCTTGCATCATAGTTTCCTCCATTATGGCCAATCCCTTATCTTCTATATTCCCCTCTCCTTCTCTTGACCCTACTATACCCCTCCACCAGGGAGGGGAGACTGTTAGAGGGGTTATACAGTTTCCCCCTTCTCTGGTTCATTCCTTGTCCTTTTACCCTCCTCTCCCTCCCTACATTCTCTCTCTCTCTCTCTCTCTCTCTCTCTCTCTCTCTCTCTCTCTCTCTCTCTCTCTCTCTCTCTCTCTCTCTCATGTGTTTGTATGTGTGTGCATGTGTATGTGCGCGCTGATGTGGGTGGGAAGGTCGTCCTGTGACAATTACTGATGAATGAAGGTAGTGGATGCATATCAATTTTTTTTTGTGTATGTATGTATGTATGTATATATATATATATATATATATATATATATATATATATATATATATATATATATATATATATATATATATATATGAGAGAGAGAGAGAGAGAGAGAGAGAGAGAGAGAGAGAGAGAGAGAGAGAGAGAGAGAGAGAGAGAGAGAGAGAGAGAGAAATAGTATTAGAAATTAGATAAGTTACCGCTTGCAGGCCTATGCTGTATATGAGCAACGCATGTTTTTTAAGTATCTGAAGCAAATTAGTTAAGTGCAATCAATTATTGTAAATTAAAAAATTGTGCCCCTAAGCACCTCACTCCTTGTATTTGTATCAATTGTAGCAAACCAATGAACCCAGTCAAGTCCTCAGTTACTAATGTGAAGATGTACGTCCTCAGTTACTAATGTGAAGATGTACACATGAGTCACCACATCTCTTGCAATACATGAATGAAGTGCTTGAGATTTGGCAGTGGAGAAAGGAATGCAGTAATGATAATTCATATGCACTGATGAATTCCTTATTCATTACTAAATTCCAAGCATTTAATAGTTATTCCAAATGTAATACAGGATCCTCTCCCTTTCCTACTGAATGAAATGAAGTGCCAATGAGGCCCAACAAGATGGAAGGGAGGGTGTGCACGTGCCAGCCTAATGCAGTTTAGCCTCAAGGAGTGAGTTACTATGGTCTGATCATTTTGAATTGAGCATCTAGGCATTGTCCTCTTTGGGGATTTCCCAGCCTGTGGTGGTGGTGCCACACTTATACCAAGACACACCTCATGTCAAGTATTTTCTACCTCAAAATTGAATGGTGTTGTAACATGTATATACACTGTGATGCTCTAAAAAAGGCAAGTTAGTGTACTATATGTTTTTTATGATACTTGCATTGCTTTTTTTTTGTAAACACCACAATACTTGGCAATGTTTCCTCCAGGTGTTGTCACGTCTCCATGGGTGACCGAGGGAAGTCACACGGTCAGAGTGACAGTGTTAATCCAGTCATTTCCTCTTGCCCCACCAACCAGGATGGAAACTACCTCTCCCACTCTCTCCCATCACCTCGACAGCCAAGAAAAGAGCTTACTTATTCAGCAAATAAGTATTTTTTGGAAGAAAAGGCTAATAGGGGGTAATTACTTGATCCCTCAAGAACTGTTGCTCAGACAAAGAAAGATACCAAAGTGCCTTGAGGTTATTAGCAACATACAGACTCTAATCTGATAATTGCCCAATACAAGGTTTGGCAGTGCTGCAAGCCGGGGAATCCCCAGAAAGGACAATGCCTAAATGCTCAATTCAAAATGGTCAGACCATTGTGCAGTATTGTGGTCTAATGAGTTAATAATATCTTGATATTTTGTGATAATTAAAAAGGGACATCATAAGCACTGTTCTCATCCTTGTTTACAGCTGTTGTCTGGCTAGGAACTCATCTCCAATGTGATGTCTCTCCCTGCTTGTCACACACCTGCTTGTGCAAAGCTTTCCATGAATGGCCCTTAGGAGCCCTATACTTTACATTCTGTGTTCTAAGAGTAGTGCTATGCACTAATGAGTGAAACACATTCCTCCTAAAATGGTGTACTATCAGGACCCGTATACATAAACAATTTTTAACAGTCTAAAGGTGCTTTTAGTGACCAGTTTTACTTTAACTGGTAAACATTCCTTAAAAGTCTTTTAATACATAATCACTTTTTGTAGCTAGGGATGATGAGGGGTACTCCTAAGAGCCTAAAATTGCTTTTGGGCATCAGGATGACAGCCCAGCACCTCAATTTTTGGCAAAGGAGAGGCATCCTACAAAAGAGTATAGTGAAGCTCAGCTGATTGAGAGAGTTCTGCTTGTTCTTGGTGACATTCTATAATGTGATAGAACTTGTGAAGAATGCACTAGGGAGTTGCACTGTAGTGAGTAAGGTTAAAGCCCATAAGTTTGCTACAATGCAGCCAACCATCAGCCAAAACCCTTCAGGTTCATCCACTACACGGCATCTTCAGATCTCTCTCTCTCTCTGATGGATATTAAGAGACAAATAAGTTACATAAGCTGCAGAATTCCCCATTGTCACACAAAAGAATTACAACATTCAGAGATTAAGAAGCAATAAAAGAATTACTGCACCCATAGATTAAGAGGCAGAATATGTAAATAAGGCATGAAATAAAGCTGTGGAATGCAATTGTAGCTCATGACACAAAAATTCATTTTAAAATTATTTTGACGTGTGTGTGTGTGTGTGTGTGTGTGTGTGTGTGTGTGTGTGTGTGTGTGTGTGTGTGTGTGTGTGTGTGTGTGTGTGTGTGTGTGTGTGCTTGCGCGTGCGCATGCGTGCAAGTGCATGCATGTGTGTGTGTCAAACTAACTTAACCTATCACCACATAGTCCAAGTAACTGGAATTTAACTTATCTTTCCGCATTCAACTTAAATTGTACTTACTCTCTTGCTGAGAGTAAGTACAATTTACCAAGTTACTGGAATTTAACTTATCTTTCTGCATTCAACTTAAATTGTACCTACTCTCTTGCTGAGAGTAAGTACAATTTAACAAATCCTTCTCAATTCAACCCAACTTAACAAACCAAGTCATCTCACAGCTGCTTGTAGAGAGCTTGTGGAATTTAATAAAGGTAATTGTCTTCAGTCTAACTCAACCATCCCCACAGCTGCTTGCAGAGATAAGCAGAAACTAATATGTCATTCAATTAGCCTGACAGAGCTGCCTCTCTCTTTCCTTGGCTTAGCTAAGCCGCCCCCACCATTGTTGTGTTGACATCCCCAGTGCGGGTTTGAGTCCGAACTCGCCTCATGTACTTAATTAAACTCATAAAATATGTCAATACTCCGGTTCTTTTTTATAAAAAAAAAAGTGATATATAATTTAACAATAAATACTTCTGTATATTGTTTTGACACTGAAGTGCAAAAACATAATGGTTTTAGGGTCTTTCTTAAGCGCTAAACATAGCTCGTACAGTGAGATTACATTTTACTTTTACTCCAACCTAAAAGTGACAAAACTTTTATAGTTTCTTGTATACACTTTTGGCATTTACTTTTAGCTGGGAGTAAATTTAAGTCTTTTAGGGATTTTTATGTACACGTTCCCAGGTGCTGAATGAACGATGTAGTGCTAAAGGAAGGTAATGCGTCTCAAGCAGAGGTTGAAATTGTCCACAGTAAAATATTTAGATACTTTACATTATGCTGTAACTTATAGTGCAAATAATGACTGATGCTTGGTTATTTAATCAAAATTCAAGATGCTTAGCTGACCTAGAAGCCACGTCCCTTGCCTCCAGGGTTGGAAAAACCATTTTTTTTCTTAACCCAACCCAGATTTTGGGGGGATTTCATTGTTTTGTTTTGGAGTTTTGTTTATTTTTTGTTTATCCCTCAAATATATATATATATATATATATATATATATATATATATATATATATATATATATATATATATATATATATATATATATAAATTCAGTTTAAATAAACAATTAAAAAGTAATCAAGAGTGAAACAAAAGTTGTTTTTTTCTCCCCTCTCCATGTAGGAGGGCCACTGGCCAAGAGCAACAAAAATGCACTGTATTTCCCGCCATGTACGATGCACCCTTAATTTGGCAGTTGATATTTAGTAAAAATAAAATAAGCCCAACTTGTAGGCTACTAGAAATGGTGTAACAAAACCTCTTTTCTGTAGCCATCATAACAGGGTACCAGTAATATGAAATTTATGTAGAAATCTGAAAAAAAATTGCCATGCTAGTTGCAGCTCAAACCAACACAGAAAAGCAGAAAATATCATAACAGTTTATCAGTGATCATAACTGTTGCTAAATAATTATGACTATGATACTATGTTACGTTATTTTCTGCCTTAAAGTGTGTTCAAGATGTTCCACTACTGGCTGAAGAGTTAGTGCTCCTACCTCGAGCAGTTGTCGACTTGAAATGGTAAACAAAACACTCCCTGCACATGTTAACCTAAGGTTATGTGTGCAGCCATGTTTTGTGGTAAATGCACAAAGTGTTACCTGCTAATGCCACTTTCTTCATACAAACTGTGGCTATGACTTCATAAAAGTTATTCATTACCCTAATAAATTTACCATGAATTTTACTCACACAAGGTAAGGCCATTAAGTGATGTGCTTCAGAGTTACAGCAACCAGCTTTTTATGTTTTAGCATTATTTTGGTTTGTAATCATTATCTAGTAATTTTTAGCACTATTTCAATTTGTAAGCATTATCTAATAATATATAAACATATATATTTCATTCTGGGATCAAACAGTGGTATTTAGGTGTTACTCTAGTACCGGTAATCATTACCCATAGGCCAACCCAAACCTGACCATCAGAGTATATGACACTGGGTGATTTTTGGAACATTTTTTTTTTTTTTGTGGGGAGAGAAATGCATCTTATATGGCAGGAAATACAGTATAAAAAAATAAATAGGTAATAATAATAATGAGGCCCACTGAGGTGCTGGTCCATGAGTTTAATCAAAAGCAGTCATCAAAAATTAAAGGATAAGTGTCTTGAAACCTCCCTCTTGAAAGAGTTCAAGTCATAGGAAGGGAGAAATACAGAAACAGGAAGGGACTAACAGAGTTTACCAGAGAAAGGGATGAGTGATTGAGAATACTGGTCAACGCTTGCATTAGAGGGGTGAATAATAGAGGATGAGAAAAAGAATAAAGTCTTGTGCAGCGAGGCTGCAGGAGGGGAGGCAAGCATTTAGCAAGATCAGAAAAACAGCATGAAAATTGTGATAGAAGATAGCAAGAAATGCAACATTGCAGTGATGAGAAAGGCTGAAGACAGTAAGTTAGGGTGCATCCACACGGTCAAACACTGTCTATCGAACACCCAGCATTACCAGATAGTAACATGAATATGATAGGAGTGCTGACAACATCAGAAGTGAGTACTAAGTGAATGTAACAGACACTGCCCACTTTTGTAGTTTCAGAACCTTGGATGCTGCTCTCCCTCATACAAGTGTCCTGCTTCGTTATAAAAAGATTTACTTTCCCCAGTATATAAATCAAAGATGGTGTACAGGTCCATTCACATATAGTTTCTAAAGTCAGATTCATAACCAATTAGCAGTTCATGTAAAATGGTTGCATGGCTTCTTTCACTTTGTCTTTGTGATGCAGTCCCTGCATCATTCCTTTCTCACCTCCTTGTCCTCCTCACACAGTGCAACATGTCATGCTGCCTATTGCAATTTTTTTTTTTTTTTATCTTATTGTGCACCATGGTTATGATGTACTGCACTAGACACTGGTAACAACCACCTGTCTCCCAAGCCCACACTAACACTGAAATAATTATATACATTATATATATTAAATATATATATCTTTAGAAAGACAGGAAATTAAAGCAATAAGACAATAGCTTAAGGGATTAGAATAGTCATCCTTTTTTAGGAACAGGCTGAATTAAGGCAAACTTCCAGCAAGAAGGAAAGGTAGATGTTGACTGACAGACAGTTGGAAGAGTCTGATTAGGCAAGATGCAAGCATGGAGGCACAGTTTTGGAGAACAATAGGAGGAACCCCATCAGGTCTATAAGCCCTCCGAAGGTTAAGGCCAATGAAGGCAATGAAAACATTACTGTACAGGTTCTTAATGGGTAGCATGAAGTAGTTGGAGGGTGGAGGAGTGGGGAACAAGCCCTGGATCATCCAAGGCAGAGTTTTTAGCAAAGGTTTGAGTGAAGAGTTCAACTCTAGAAATAGATGAGATGGCAGTGATACCATCAGCTTGAAATAAAGGAGGGAAAGATGAAGAAGCAAAGTTATTGGAGATGTTTTTGCCTAGGTGCCAAAAGTCATGAGGAGAGTTAGATCTTGAAAGATCTTGACACTTTCTATTAATGAAAAAACAGACACTTGTTTAGGTCATGCTGATGCAGGTTGGTCCAGTTGAACAAAGCCTGTGTTAACTTGTACTGTACAGGAAATGAATGGATCAAGCTTGACTAATTTTAATTTTTTTATGTATATGTTCATATGTAAACCTTATTAATCAATATGACAGAGCTAAATTTTGATATGTAATTATTTTTTTTTTTTTTTAACCACAGCCCTGCTTGCCTCCTCTCTCTGGTCATTCCCTTTCAAGTAGGGCACCTGATTGCTGCATTCAGTTTTTAATTAAACTGAATTATATTTAATTGTTTAATCATCAGTTAGTCTTGCCCAGAGTCAATTTTGAAATATATCAATTGGAAAAACAGTGTTGTTATCAAAGCATTAACTCTTACAAGTGAAAGTTGTGGAAGCTGATATGAGTGCAGCCATCAGTTGCCCTGCTGAAAGAGAGATCAGGGCCATGGCTTCTAGACCAGCTTAACTAAGGAACTATAATTCTGTCAGGCCCTGATGTGAAGGGACTTGAACACCTGACTCCATCGGTTTGTCTAGCATTAATGAGCCCCATAAAAATAAGGCCATTAAAGGTCTATCTTTTTCAGATGTATGGTCTATTAAATGGTTTTACTGAATCTGAGTATGCTCTGTGTGTGTAAATTCAATAATAGTGTTAATCAAAAGATTCAGTGCCTTGGTGAATGGGCCACGACATATGGAAACACCATGTCCGCATATTCCACATTACTACATGTGGCATTCCCAGCAGTGTTTTTCTCTGAAACTTATGCAATACAATCTAAGCAAGTTCACTGTCATTATCTCAGCAAGAAACCGTGTGTGACTGGCAATCAGCTGATTTGTTCCTAGCCTCACTCCTTCCCACTCCCTGCCTAGGCAGTCATGGTGTCATGTAGCCTATTGTTTTATTTGTTGTTAATTGCAGCCATACTATCTTTGCATAATGTTTAGTAAATCACCTGTCCATAAATACCACTCATCTCCTTATGGGATACTGTAAAGCTCCAAAACTTGTAGAAATCATGTCTGAATAATTCATGATTTTATCAATGGACATCCATGTCAACAAACTTCTGCCATGGATACCTGCCCAGCCTGGCTGTTGTGTCTGTTGTCCACCCACACTTGAATTTCATACCACTGCTAAACAAAGCCTCAAACTACATACATACATAGAAAATTTTTTACTTATAACATCTGTTATGTTATGCCCTGTATTGTTGGTGATTTTGACTATAGGCCATACTAAAACAATCAAAGCCACTACACTCAGGTGTAACTGCATTATTTCTAGCAGGCTCACTAATAGAACTAGCCTTAGTGAAAGCCAGCTAACAACTAACAAGGTGGCTACCTCTAGGAAGGAGTACTGAGGCTGCTATGACATTATCAAGCTGGAGGTTTCCTAAAAGATATAATGAACAAAATTTGCCATAATGTCTCACTAGTTTTACTAAAGCACCAAGTCTTTTTGCTAAGCAATGTTAAAAAGATTGCCTCTTCTTTGTAGTTACTGTCCTGTCTACATTTATAAAATAAAAATTTATAATAACCCTAGTGATTATGGAACTTGCACTATACATAAAATAGTTATTGAATTTGCCATTAATTTATCTTAGTGGCAGATGAAGCTTAATTACCAACCTTAAGGTTAGATACTTTCACTCCATGTGTTTGAGTTTTGATTGAAGCGTACGTGGTTGTCAATAATCTGAAAGAGCTCTGGTGGCTGAGGTATACGGCCTGTTTCCAGCTTTGACCAAACAGGAACATCTGAAAATATACTCTTCTTTACACACTGCCAGTCCTAACTTTATCAGTTTAAATAAATTAAAATAAAAGTATTCTGTAAAGGACTAAAAGTAATAGGTTCAAGGTTGGTAGTTGATTTAGAGAGAAAACTGATTCACAATACTGGTAGATGACAAAAATAAACGATCACATTATTAGAGCCAAATTAGTAAGGAACTTTAAATGATCACATAAATTTATGGACATGGATGATAGGTGAATATAGTATACGTTTCACAGAAGGACTACCACTGTAGGTCTATTTGCTTCTTGCAGCTTCCCTTATGTTCTTATCCAATAAAATAATGTTATAAAAACTTACCATTAAAGGAGATCTCAAATGCACCTGTAGAAATGAGCTGACCCTCAATGGCATTACAGAGAAAGAAGACCATCATACAAGCATAGATTTTGTTGTTCACAAACCACGTCCACCAGGATGGAGTTTCCTGCCCAAGCCACTCCCACATGTTGATCCCGGCAATTATCATTACTATGAAGAGGAGTTTGGCAGCTCCCTGGGAAATAAGATTGGATTTATTAATTCTTCAGCTCACATTTCTTGCCCTTCTACTTGAATACCAAACTATTCTATAAAACAACACTGCCAAACTACTTTAGAGAATAACTGAGCAAAATATACTCAATCTAGTATACATGGGTTTTTTCTTTTTCTTTTTTTCTTTTCCTTGCTTTATTTACCTTGCACAGCATGTAGACTATTTCTGGTTTATAGAGAAGGCACTTAATTCACATTCAACACAAACACACATATGAAACATTTAAAATCAGCACACACACACACCTAGGATTTCTAGTCTTCTGCTTCTGTTAGGGTAACTACATGACAGATAAACCACAAAATTTAAACATGGAACCTCTCACTTAAGCCATAGAAACTAACCACTGTAACACCAAGCCACATTAAAACTGTAGACCTTTTATGTAAATGAATGATCTAAGAAATAATTTGTGCAACTTGGTAAGTGATCAATATACCTATATATTCTTGACCACAAGTTCATTAACCACTGCAGTAGTACTCCCAGTTTCATACATTTCAAAATAAATCTGCAGGTGTGTACATTATATACATATGGTTGGATGTAAATTTCTGGATTATGAAAACTATGCTATTTTCTCAAAATTAGACCTAATTTCTCATAAAACTGAGGACTTCTGTGCCTATGTACAAGCAGCACTAAAGAAAAAACTACTCCTTACTATTATTTGATTACCTCTTGAGCACCACAGAGTGTAGTCTTGTTTAAGGGGAGCATATGATTTATTTTGAAAATCATTATTACTGACTGTATTGAGATAAAAATGTAATTGAAAGTCAAGGTAAATACATACCATATTTCAGAAATAATCAGTACAAATAATCAACTACTGCACACATCCTATAACATGAAGAGGATGGCCAGCCTGCCCACTACTGTCTGCCTCATATAGCAAGTCTGGCTTTCCCTTCCACCACCTCACCTGATTTGATAGTATAAAAACCCATAGTATTTTCCATTAGCCATTTTTTCTGCACTACATGAACAAGTTACTTCGATGCAGGGTTGGAATAAAAATGATAAAAATAAATAAATTAATTTGATTTAAATAAGATTTTTTATTTAAATATATTTATATTTAAATGATTTTTTGGCATTAATCATTGTTTGTTTGCACTGATTATTTGTTTCAGTCTTATGAGACCATTTTCTTGTATTAAACTTGGCCAATGTTAAATGAAATCATAGTTTAATACACATTATCCAACATGCATTTTCCACATAAAAATCATAAGTAGGACTAATAGTTTAATCAGATCTGTTATGTTAAAGTAACTAAATTATTTTGCATTAAAAAAAGAATTAAGCTCCCTAAACTTCATAATTATATTTATTGTTATTATAAAAGAAAGAAATGCATTTGAGTATTTTTCTTGTAAGAGATGGCAATGATTCATTGGTGCCTGACTTGCTGCAGGACCAGTACAGGATCAGTACACTCAGTACTGGATAAACAGTCTTGATACTTTTCCTGTACAACTGCTTCACTTCTTCCTACTTCCTTATATATATATATATATATATATATATATATATATATATATATATATATATATATATATATATATATATATATATATATATATATATATATATATATGTTTAAATCAATAGATATTTCACTCTCAATATAACACTTAAGTGATTTTTAATGCAGTATATTTACTTTTGATTTAAATAATGATTTTTTTACTTTCAATATAATACTTAAATGATTTTCAATACTGTGTATTCTTTTTATTTAAATCATGATTTTTTTACTCTCAATATAACACTTAAATTATTTTTAATACAGTATACTTAATTTTGATTTAAATCATGATTTTTTTTACTCTGATTTAAATTGATTTGAATCACTCAATTTAAATAATTTGATTCAAATCAAACCAACCCTGCTTTCATGTGTGTTACTTCCTGCCTCAGAAGATTGTGAGCAAACATAACTTGTGAAAACTTGCAACAGTATCAGTCTCATGTAATTCTGAAGCAGCACTACTCACGAGCATCTGCGCCATCCACATCTTCCAATCTGGTGGAGGGTAGTTGTCCCCCAAGATGGAGATTTCAGGATATTTTTCTCGCAGGATGTTGGCATACTGCTCAAAAACCTTCTTGTAACCTCACGAGTAACTGCAAAAGAGAAGAGATAATTAGGTTATGCAGTTACACAAGTTTTATATCTAACTAATAAAACTAGTAAACTCACTAATAGTATTTTAGTTGTATGAAATGAATGAACTCATGATCATACAAAAATAAAGTTCATTAAAAGTTCATTAATTTATGACTAATTAAAGACTTCCTCATGAACACACTGGAGATGTAAAAGAACAGTAATGACATTGTTACCAAGCACAAGAAAATTGCCCTATAAAGAGATTAAACATTTTAATTTACCCACATTTTTTTAATTAAAAATAAAGAAATAAGGAGACTGGATTATGTGAACACATTATGATGACTGAAGGACGACAGAAAATAATATAAATTTAAGAAATTAAATGTGAAAGAGGTCAACTTCAGTGCCCTGAGGTATAAGGTTTGGCTACCAAGTAAATGTGAGAAAATGAGTCAGTGGGAGCAACATCCAAATGGGAAGATAGTGGTGAGTACATGAGAGGAAAGGGAGACAGGAAAATGGGAAAATAAGATAATGCACAGAGGGGAGGGGACAAAAATCAATGAAGACTTATGTTATGAACATGCTTTTGGAGATGGGTGTAGTTCTTGGGAGTGAGAATGAGATATACGAGGAATCTAGAGCCAGAGGAGCCAGTGCGCCAAAACAGTTTTGAGTTACCAGCCTTTAGTTTCACAAGTGTCATTTTGTCATAAATTGCAGTATGCAAACATGTTACATATCAAAATGATCCTCAAGAATAATACTTTCATATGAAATAAACCAGATAACAGGTGCTTTGAGCTGTGGAGCAACTTAAAGGACCTTCCCCCAGCAGCTGGGGGTTCTAATTTTTAGGCGTGTTGCAGACCTCATACAGAGCCTGCCTGCACATGCCACAACAAGTGTCGCACCACTGTGATGATTGCGACAAGTGACATATTGCTATAAATGACTCAGCGTTTTCAATATACGTGTAGTTTTATCTGCATTCTGATCACACTATTGTGTTCAAGAGGGTTTTTTCCTACTTAATGTAATAACATATTTCAGCATTCAATGATTAACTATTGAAAATAGTGAGCATAAGTATAAAAAAAAAAAATATGCACATTTTTTAACATCTTCACAGTTCAACTCGTTGTAATACCATTTTCTTTTTTGTTTTGTCAAGTTTTAACAATACATTTTGATTCTACAGTCACTGCTGAGTCTGATAGTGTCAACCAAAACTGGCTATCCTGTATATGAAGTGAGTTATGGCATATAATTCATGCATTTTGCATGTTCAATAAGTCAAAACATGCAAAATACAGCAAAACAATGGGTCTGACGAAGAAATGCCATAAAATAAGAAAGATATGCTGTTAAAAGTTACCCACATGGTAGTGTTTCCAAGATTGAAATCGCAATTTTTGTATGTGATAAACACCAAAAGGTGCTCTTGGCCAAATCATCATTGTACTCTGCAGGGGCCAGGTGGAGTGGTGGGTTGTAGAGATGTGTGTTGACAAAAACTGAAGTCCCTTGCTCCACTCAAGGAATAAATAAAAAATAAATAAAAAACAATGAAACCATATAACTTACAAAAATAAAACATAAAACACAATAGGCACATACATAAAAACATAAATGATGTTATAAAGATAAAAGCATACATTAATAGCTAAACTGAAGATAATTGAATTAATTAAATTATGTTGATTATTTTGAGATTTTCAAAAATTTTCACCACCTCTATGTCACACAATGAACTAATTATTCAGTTTATTTGTCATGGGAGGCCAAACTATAAAAATGTTCAAAGATGGTCTGAATCTGGTCCCTACTCATCAAATCATAGCACATTTTTGAGCAAGAATAAGTTGGTCCCATAGCTATGGCATCTTCCCCCAATGATGAAATCTTTGCCACTATCATGCTTTGTTTTTTCTGCACCTTCTTCCAATTCTTCACACACTTCTTCCATTTCTGTGATGGTCTGTTGGGGTCACTTTGCTCCTTCCCACCTGCAGTTTGGAAACCAGAAAAGTGCTTTTTAATGATGAAAGCAACTTCAGATTCATCAGAATATTGCCTGGTAAAGTGAGATGTCCCAAGAACTCCAACTGCTACTTGCCACAGTAGCTGCAAAAGTGAAACTGTGAAACACCCTCCTAGCATAATAGTGTGGGGTGCATTTAGAGGTGATGGGAGCATGGAGGGTTGTATTTCCTAAAGATGAAACAATGACTGGTGAACAATACGTGTAAGTGCTGGAGGATCATAGGCTGTCTATCTTTGAGTTACATGGTTGTAACACATTCATGCAGGATGTTGTTCTATGTCATCAATCCAAAAAGTTATGTAGTGGCTAAAAATCACAAAATTCAGGTTCTTGACTGGTCAGGGAACTTGCCAGACCTCAAGGCCATCAAGAACTGCTGAAGTTACATAAAAATTGCCTTGCAGACAATGACACATCATCGACTCGACATCTTGCCAGTAAAATAAAAAAAATGATGATGCTGTGGTATGGACAAGTTCTTTGTTGTTCAAAACTCTTGCTGAATCAATACCTAAGCATCTCAGATTGGTCATCAAAGTTTAGGGGGAATGCAACAAAGATAAATAAATGCCAGGAACTGAATGATTTCTTATGAACCTTCACAAACTACAAATATAATGAAATGTTCAAGAAAAGCAGGGATATGCAATACTTTCCATGGACACTATATATATATATATATATATATATATATATATATATATATATATATATATATATATATATATATATATATATATATATATCGGTAAATTTGCAGTTTCACCCAATATCCCCAATCTCTACCCACACCCCTCCAACCCCTCCAGCAAGCTTGGGGGTCTGTGGGGAACCGGGGTTTTTTTGGGGGGGCCCACATATGAGTGATATATAGACTTTGAAAATGTAGGGAAATTTCCTTAGAAGTCAAGGAAACTTCCTAAATGCAGCAAACCAAAAACCTATTATAACCAGGGGGCTGTGCCCCCCTTGAAACCCCATCATTAGTATATTCGAACATAACCAGAAAGCTAAGGTAACCTAACCTTACCTAACCTAACCTTACCTATCCTATCCTAACCTTACCTATCCTAACCTAACCTATCCCATCCTATCCTATCCTATCCTAACCTTACCTATCCATGACTGAGAGTCACGCACCTACAGCGTCTGCGCAGCACTGATAACAAACACACAAACACACTCCAGCATTGATAACAAACACACAAACACACTCACTATCCTTTCAATGACTGTGGAAACAGGATCCCAGCTAAAAACTGAGGTAAATCTTTGAAATTCCGTCCCGATCTTATTATTCGTTTGCGACAAGGTAATATGTGGTTAGAAATGCTCCTAGCAGTGTGATCTAGACCGTAAGACACTTCATACTTATGTGCAGTTTATTGGGGGAAACTACAATTATACCTATATATCACATTCATATGAATGAACAATGAAAGAGCAGGTCTCTCTCTCTCTCTTTTGGGGGAAACTACAATTATACCTATATATCACATTCATATGAATGAACAATGAAGGAGCAGGTCTCTCTCTCTCTCTTTTCTCTTCCCCCATCTCTCGCAAAACTGCTGATATGAACAAAGATGTGATGTGGTGCTGGTCAAGATAAGTAAATATTCAATTTCTGAAGTCAAGAGTTGCTACTGGCCTTTCCTGTTATGTTTGGATTTCCTAAATTTTTGACCAGAGAAATCTGATCCCTGTGTATAGGTCAACCCTAAATGCCTAAATATTTAGCCTTCACAACTTGAACCTATATGCAAGAAACTATGGTATAGCCTATATTTGATAAGGTTAGATTAAAAATGGTATATATTTGATAAAGTTAGATTAGATTAGTGGCTTTAAGTGGGTGTCCTCCCAGCCCACATTTCACATATTTTCTTCTCCACACAAATTCCCAATTCCTAACAATCCCCCCAAGCTTCTCTGAGGGGTTGGGGGGTATAGGGACAGGAGGGGGGAGATGGAGTCATTGTTACTTTCTTTCTTAAACAAATTCTAGAAATAGTATTAAAATTACTTACCAGTTCAAATGTTTTTGTTTACTACAGTAACAAATAGATGAAATGGTATTAACTGGGTCAAACAATGATGCAAGAGTTTGTGATAGTCCATTAAATCAACCGACTCAGCTGGTCAAGTTTGCTTTTACCCCAATCACCCATCCCTGGAGCCAGCCCTGGTTGCTTATAAAATAAAATCATGGACAAACAAAATTGTGTGATTCCACTATTAAAACGCAAGTGGAACACTGGTGGTTTAGCTCACTGCAATGGTCAGCCTCTATTAACACACACACACACAAAATCAATTTCCTCCCCACTAAACTTTTCTTTGACAAAAAAAATAAGTGCATAAATCTCAAACGCAAGACGGTAACCTAGTTAAAAATTGTGGTAATTCTTAAGAAATACACCTCCACACATATCTTATTAATCTTTTCCCCTCTCCCCCAACAAGCTTGGGGGCATGTGGGGAATCGGGGGTTTTTTTGGGAGGGGACATAAAAGACCGATAAATGGACTTTGAAAATCTAGGGAAGTTTCCCTAGAATAAAAAAATTTGGGGTAAAATTTAAGTTTTAACCAATATGCCAGAATAATTATATACCTAACCTAACCTAACCTAACCGGGGGGGGAGCTGCGCCCCCCCTGGACCGCCCCCTAAGGTTAATAACCTAACCTATGCTTTTAACCTAACCTAACCTATGCTTATAACCTAACCTAACCAGGGGGGCTACCCCCCCTTGGACCACCCCCTAAGGTTACTAACCTAACCTATGCTTTTAACGTAACCTAACCGGGAGGGCTGCGCCTCCCCTGGACCCCCCCCAAGGTTACTAACCTAACATAACTGGGGGGGGCTGCGCCCCCCCTGGACCCCCCCCCATAGACTTAGGAGCATGCGCAAAAGCACCCTGCATGTAAACCAACGCACGAACGCACGCAGTGTAACTTCAGCATGGACAGGTAAGCAGGACGGATCTCGGGAATACTGGAGAAACTTTAATATTGTATTGTAACCTTAATATCAACGAGCGTTCAGTAAAACCTTTACAGACATGTAGCTATACTACTTACACTTCTTGAAAGCACACCTTATTGAAAATATTCTTGGGTGCGTTGTTCTTAAGATTTTCCAAAATTGCAGTTCCTTTTTTTTTTTTTTAAGTTTCCCATCAAGCAGGCACTGAGTACAGCATGACATGAACACAATACGTAGCCTGCCCCTGTACTAGCTCGAGTAACAACCAGGAAACTATCAGCACTGCAATCACCACTTAACACTAAAAGGTCATCACCTCGTCATAACCCACTAATTAGACCCACTATACGCTACACGCTTCTCACCAAGCACATCCACAGAGCAGCAGGATATGAATACAAGAAATCACCCTATAACTTAAAAGCACATGACTACGTAACAAGCAGTACATGTCATTTCACTACGTCATCATGATAACCACACACACTCACCAGTATAGAAACCTGAGCGTAGGTCCCATCAGATTGTTGAACTTAAGCGTGTGGGACTCCTTAATGCCTCCAGCAGCGGGCACCACAGCAAGGAAGACTAGAGTGAGAATACAGAAGCCTAACCCCGAGCGGACAGTGCCTCCCCAGCCCGCCATGGCGCCTTCGTCTGCTGAGATGGTCACTTCACTGTCTCCCTTGGCCAGTAGGGAGGGGAGGGGGGATCCTGCCTTCTCTCTCTCTTTTCTTCACCCCAACGGGCTCACTAAACCAGTATTAAACTACTCCATTACAAATAAATGAATATTCTTAATACCTTTTTCATATATCTCACCTATTAACTTCCTTTTGCTTATGATGCAATTATTAAAGATCTTGTATAATTAAAAGGAGTTAACTACACTATTTATTACAGGTACATGATCATGATAGGTTTTTTTTTTTTAATATTTTCACTTGTTTTTTTATATTTTCCCTTTATTTCTAATTTGTTGATTAGAACTTTGACAAATCCAAGAGGTTTTTTGACAGGGCCAACAAGGATGTTATTATGGAATTCTTTTATCAGAGGTAGATTTTGATTAGGGTGGATAAGGGACCATTTGCATGACAGAGTAGTACGGATGTGATTCCAGGATGCAGTTTTCTCTGATAACTCTTTGAACGTGGCCCATAATCACTTAAATGTAAATCTAAAGGCATTACTGTGCCACTGCTTTCTTTCAATATTCTTTTCACCTCATTTCACACTTCATAGATAAGCTTCTCTGTAGCAGCCATTAATTTTTCTTCCTCTTCCCTATAGTGCCTCATGACTTCATTTGTGGCTACATTGAATCTAGTCAATCAGTCCACTCTTCTTTATCACATCACACCACCCACTTGTCTAGTACAACACTCTCACATATACTACCAGACAGCTGCTCCTCTTCCTCCACACTGCCATATCTTGCTCTTTCCCTGCATCTCACTAAACTCACAACTTCTGACACACAAACACAAAATGTTGAATAAAAATTCATACTGCAATTACTGCACTGCATCCTACTAATTTTAACTATGAAGTCAGAGGCAGACTTCAAGAAAATGTTCTGGAATGCAAATGCTTAGTGTTCTAAAAGAAAAATGAGAGAACAATGTTAGATAACAAATGAAGGCATATAAAACAACAGGATTTGGGAAGAAATGTAAATCCTCAGCTACAATGAATAAGATCAAATAAATGATGGTCATAATCATATTGCAACAAATGGACCACAAAGAGGAAACTCAGACATTCAAGAGAGCCAGAGCAATCAGACAAAAGATATTGATGAAAGAATGAACAGAAATGGATAAAGAACAGGAAGCTATTGGTAGGAAAAGTTGAGAGGTTTCTGTCCTTCACTGTACTACAATTATAAACTGTAGATTATATTATCTTGCTTGTGAATCTAGACCACTCTTTCTATTTAGTACAATGATTATTACGCTCTTTACTATTGTTACTCATCAACAGCAGACTACTAGCTCAAAATCAATGAGACAGTATGAACCAAAAGTCACATTTCTTTGTTCCTACCAGTGAGGTTTCTAGTACAGTAAGAAATATAAGTACTAGTTACTAAGCAAGCTATATAAATCCTAATAACAGATAGACCTAGATAAAATAAACAACTTATTCTACGTTATTGGTCTATAAATCTTGTTACATTAAATACCATAAACATGAAGAAATAACAGGAACTTATTTCACCTAATGCTCAATACTTCTTATAAAAAGTCGCATATCCAGGGAAATAATGCATCTTCGTACAGATTCAAATGAGTTTGGTAATCATCTCTCTAAGTGATGAAACAAATAATACAAACTGAAGATCTCTAATACTGTATAGTAACTTGCACTCTTATTATGCTACTTCATTTTGATGAGGTAATGGTGCAAGGAGGTTCAAGGCTGATTTTTTAACATCACACGACTGAACAAGAGGAAATCCAGAGTAAGATGTCAGTAGAACCAAATGTTTCAGAATTATGTGCTCCATACTTCAACTGGGATGTGAGAGAAATATGCAGACAAATCACATGGTCTTTTTTTTCCTCCATTTTTATGGGCATAGGTAAATTTGGACACATATGGCCATGAACAGAATTTGGGTTGTTTTGTCTTGTCAATCAACTCTAGTGATTTTTCCTTCCTTTAAACTTATAAGTAGCATGTTTAACAGGTTAATGAGAGCCATGAAAAATAGCATGACTTGACTATAACAAATGCTGGCTACTTTTTTCAATTTAAGAAAATTCTGTTATCTCTGAAAGAATAGAAAGTACATTGAAAATAGTTTGATGAGTATTTTCAGTAAAACATTTATTAACTCAGGCCTTTGTGTGGCAGAGCTACTTATTATGATAAAATTATGTCTAATGCCTTCAGTGTGAAAGGTAGAGGTGACCCAAAAGTGGTAGAGTATATGGAAGTCACAGGATGATGACAGGACTTCTGGGGATAGGAGCAAGCTTTAAATTATCTTCCTTTACTCTTTACCCTAAACAATTTTATGTTTTAAATGATGCAGTAATTGAGCTTCTGGTCCATATCTCTACACTTCTATAGAAAACTAATGAGTTGTCATTTAGGAATCAGCAATTAATTTTCCCTAATTTATTGAATATCACAGCACCATTGTATAATTTAGCTTCAGGATAAAGTTCAGATGAAACAATGCTACTGCACCACTAGGATACTAGTACAATTCTCTGACACTAACAAGTGAAGATAATGTCACAATATATAATATCTGTATGTCACAGCCAACAAGACAGAAATAATCTCACTCAGATTACTGGCAAATGAAAATAATATCTAAAAATTCTAGTTTCTGAATACTACAGGTGTGCCTTATTTAAAAATGCCTTACATTATTGATGTGTATACATACATATACGTACATACTGTTCATCATAAGAGAACATTTCACAGAGCACAGATGAGTACAATACTAAGACATTTGTCCAACATGACATGGATTCACAAGTGCATGAATTGCCTTGGCAGAAATTTAGAATTTTTTAATTCTTTACATTGGGAATACATTATTTTTTTCAATTTAACAATGTTACTGTTATCATATATGCCATCATGATCTATTTCTTGCGTGAAAAACTGCGCTCCACTTCAGTCATGCACCTTACTGGCTTAGGGTATCATTGTGAAGTTGGCAATTTCTAAGCTTATGTCCTATACTTATTCTTTTCTAGGTAGTCAGGGGGTACATTATCAATAAAGACAAACCTAAATTTTCTCCATCTGGCCAGGGAATTCAAGCAGAGAACTCTATGATGTGAGGAAAATGTGCCTACTAGTAAGACCCTGTAAAAATGTCAGGGGATAAAAATTAGTATTGAACTTTCTTTTTTCATAAAAAAAAAAAAAGAAAAAAAAAATCTTCTCAATTATGTTTCTTCATAAAATACAAATAATCTAAAGGTATAACAAAAAATGTTGTATAATTCATTATGTAATAAAGAGATAGAAATTTCAGTGTTCTTTTCCTTAGAACCGTAATTAAAACTGGATAAAAATTGTTGAGTTACTCACAGGTTTATTGTATTAAGTTACTTTTGAGTCACAGAGCATCTTATAAGTACAAATCATGTTCTTTCCTCATGAATGGCCACATTATGCTAGAAATTAAGTGGGTAATCTTTATGCATTTTTGGTCTGCTGCATACCTGACTTGGTGGCAGACTCAACTGTCAATAGCTCAGACAAACTACACGTCATGGTGTCCCCTTTAATTAGTGGTCAGGTCTAGATTCAAAATTCTTTAACATGTTTATCTACAGCATCTCATAGTTTGGGAAAAGAATGCAACATGAAATTCAGATCTTGTGGGTGATTTTTCTTTCTGTCATTCTTTTGTCCAAAATTTATTCATAGTGTATAAAAAGATAGTTCCTTATTAATGAAAACAGAGTGGAAGGCTGTGGGAAGTATAGAGGACAACAATTATGGTGGCAAGACTGGCTATTGGCATTTGAGGAAGATGCTCCTTAGAGTTTTGTTGCTCTTCTACTTTTCTGAGAAATCAGTGTGTTTACTTATCATTTTTCACTCCCTGGTTCTAAAGGTAGATGACAATTCTAATTCTTTAATATTAATGGCAATTTTCAACTTGGTCACTTCTCTAAGATAAGTAATTCAAAATACATTTTGAAGGTTGCATTTTTTAAAGTATCAAATTTCTTATTGAATCTGTCCAAGTAAAAATTATAAATTTTTTTTGCACATGAATGAAAACATTACTGTAACATTTCTTACAATCATCTAATGATGATTTGAATGTAAGGTAACCTTCTGTTGTCTTTAGACACTCAAGGTTGCACTTTGTTTTTGTTCCTAACTTTTGATAATGCTTGCCTTCACTTTCACAACTTCAAGGCTTTGTATGTTAGTGAAATGTCAAATATTAATAATGATACATGTCTATTCAGAGCTTCTCTACAGCTACATGATTAGAGAAGAATAACAAATGTGCCCTCAGTCTTGCACTTATAACTACTGGAGATATATTACCATGTAAAATGCATTGGAGATTCTACTGGTCTGATGCCACTTTGCAATGCTAAACATGCTAGGCTGACTCACCAAGTAGGGCAATACACCAATATAAAAAGGTTCAGCAGCATAAACAAACATGACCATTCATGTGCTATATTATTTCTTTCTATCTTTCAGTCAACATTTAAATTTACAAATATTAAATATGGTACAATTGCTATGCACCTTTTAAAAAGTATTGACACTCTTGGTACATTACACTTCCTCTGATTAAAAAAGTAAATAAGTAAAAAAAATATGCACCTCTTGTTGCTAAGCTCCCATGTTTGAACTCTCTCATCTTTGAAGTATCTGTAAAACTAAACTCAAGTACATACTGAGTTGATGATCATCCAAGCACTGCATGACACACTTCAGGATTGTTCAGTTTGTGTATATACACATTGTGGAGGGCTGATAGAGCAGTAGGATGCATGGGCTGACACTCAGGATATGAAGGTGTGCCTTGTTATGAGCTAGAAATGTACAGCTGGCTTACTCCCCCTTCCCCCATATCAGTGAGCACTAATTTCTGCTACATTGGCTATTTACCTTATTAGCATGCATGCAGCAGCTGAAACTGCTGCATGGATAGAAAATTCATGCACAATGACATAATACATGAATGGATGAGACATATGGCTAATTTTTGGGGTTATGAAAGTACACATGGGAAAAGGAACAGTTTTCATAAGTGATGGATCATGGAAATAAGCCATCCACATTTGCACACAACTCAAACTCCTGTACAACAAACAACTGGCTGTAACTGTTTAACTTCACTCAGTTTAAGGTAATAATGATTTAGGCAAAATAATCTGCTGATATACAGCTGGGTTAAATTTGATCTCAATATATATATGCTATACTACAAATTAAGGCACACCTGTATAAATTAATATTACATCTACCATCAATCAACAACATATGGATATTGCATGATTTATTTCAAAAATATATATATATATATGAGAGAGAGAGAGAGAGAGAGAGAGAGAGAGAGAGAGAGAGAGAGAGAGAGAGAGAGAGAGAGAGAGAGAGAGAGAGAGAGAGAGAGAGAGAGAGAGAGAGAGAGAGAGAGAGAGAGAGAGAGAGAGAGAGAGAGAGAGAGAGAGAGAGAGAGAGAGAGAGAGAGAGAGAGAGAGAGAGAGAGAGAGAGAGAGAGAGAGAGAGAGAGAGAGAGAGAGACTACTTAATCATCTGAGAGGATTCTCCCATACAACTCCCAGTTCCATCAGATATGTGAGTGTAAGTGGGGTGTGCTTGTCCAAGGTGATGAGAGAAGAGTCGCTGCAGAAGGGAGGCTGTGAGGGTAAAGAAGTCTTGGTACGATGGCTGCTGGAAATGAGGATGTCAAGGGATTCCAAATGGAACTACCAAATCTTCTTTGTGTTCCACTCGGATTTGTGCAACAGCTGCCACAACCTTCTGTGATGCAGTGATCATCTGAGGGTTAAAATGAATAAAGTAGTTGCAACAATTAAGTAATACTGTATTGCAATAATGTCTGTAACTAATAATAGAAATTCTTCAGTATTAGTGATGGGTGCTAAACATTAACTTTCTAACACTGAAGGTAAATTGAAGGCATCAAGAGAACTGTAAAGATTTCTAACAATGAAACCTGAAATGTTAAAGATGATGTCAGGAATCTAGAACATATTAATAAGAGTATGGTAGATGTACAATACTACTGTGAGAAGTGACCTGACGAATGAAGAGATGAAAGTAAGGTCTGGATTGAAATAATTTAAGAAATTAAAGGAACAGGCACATTGTGTTGGTTAAGTCAAGTGAAAGAAAAGGATCAGAATGACAGGGTGAATCATGTGGAGCTATTATGAACTCAAATGTAGAGTCCAAGTTAGCAGAGCAAAGAATACATGGAGAAAGATACTAGGAAAGGGAACTGGGTTCCTGGTGAGCTCCCATCCAGTAACAAAAATTGATCTATACAATCAGTGCCATTGTTACTATGTTCATGTGTCCTAGAATGGCAAAGTTACTATGGCACAGCTGATGACACAGAGTACATATAATGAAACAAGCTTTCAAATATAAAGAATGCAAATAGAAATTCTTAAGGAGGTAGCCTGTTACTTGAAGCATACTTTAAAGACAAAAAAAAAACTCACACCATTTTGAGCTGCAACAGCAATGAAAGTTCTTACCATGTTAAAATCTGCTAAAGAAATTGGTTGTGCTGATAAAACCCTCTCAGTAGCTGGTGTATCATATAAAAGCTGAACTTCATGGTGCCTTTTGTTGGATGTCTGATAAGAAAAACATGTTATGATCAATAATATGCATGCCTGGAACTGATATCAAAACACAGCAGCACATCTTTTTGCAGGTGAAGACTCATCCAAATGGTAGTACATATATACACAAAGATGGCATTGCTCTCTCAAGAAAGAGTAGCCAAGAGCAGATATCACCAGGAGATGAAGATCTATCTGTTCTGTAGTCATAGTAATTGATATTTTAATGTCAGAACAGTCTATGGGAAAAAAAGAGAGAAAAGAAAAAAAAATAAAATGTCATTCTTTAAAGGAAATAAAAGTATCACGGATGGCCTGACTTACCTTAACTTGTGGTATTGCATTAACTCTCTGGTTGTATGTTCTCACTCTCTCAATGTATTCATGCTGCTCTAGGGTGTGGCACTCCAAGGCTCCTACATCAATGATACTACTGCAGAAGAAAAAACATTTGTATGTAATGTTTGATTCAACTTTCTCTGTCATCACTTAGTGTATAGTGTATTTTCTTAACCTGAAAACATGCAATTCTTCACATTCTTCCATATACAGCACTTCCCAGAGTATTAGACATAATTACTAAAAAGAAATCAATGTTTTACAATGACATTTTTTGAGACAAGTTATTATGGTGAACTTTTTTATTTTTCTTATGGGATATATTTTCATACGGTATTGTTGAAAAAAAAGTGGGAAAGGAAAAAATTATGTGTGGGACATAAAAGTGGTGAAGAAATGCAATTAGGTAAATTGGGATGGGACAAGGAGAAAGACTGAGTACAAGAAAGGGAGGAAAGATGAGGAATGGTTGTATGACAAGCATGAAGAAAACAGAGGTAGAACAAAAGAATGTGTAGAAAAGAAAGGGATAAAACAGGTTGGGAAGAGGGTTTAGGACAGAACAGAACATCTAGTGAGAAAAAGTGAGGCATATCAATCAAGCAAAGGAAGTCTCCTAATGCTTATTCCTGTTGAGTGGGGAGAACCAAGGGGGGACAATGGGTTTGACATTGCAGTTTGTTAGTAGAGAGGCCAGACCGAAATGATTGTAAAGAGCCATGTGGTACAGTTTGGACAAGTCCACTGCAGGGGTGCATCTCATGGAGGGTGGTGGGCTCATCACATCTACAATACACTTGGTTTAAGGGGACCAACTGAGTTATTTTCCATTTTCATTATTTATGAACCAAACTGCACCAAATTTTTATGAGCTATAAAGGCCTTTTAGATAAGTTATATGTATAAATTTCAATAAATTTAGACCAATAGTTTTTTTTTAATGAAAATAAAAAAGAAATTGAGTTTAGATTTCTGCATATTTTGACAATTTTTTTTTTCTTGAAAACTTGTTCCAAGATACTTTGATGGTTTCCTAAGAGAATGTAACAAATTAACATTTTTGGTTTCATTGTCAAGAAAAATAAAAAAAATTTCATCTGGTTATTTATTCAAAAAATAAAATAAATAAAAAATAAATACTCAATCAAAATTCTGTCACATAATTTTTTAGGTATTTTGATTCCCTTTCTAATGACACCAGAATAATCAAACTTGGACAATAAATGCCAGAGAAATACACAATAAGTCAGTTTTGAGAAAAGGAACTTTAAAATTTGAAGGGACGCTCATGTGCTTTTCATCCATAGATAGCTATGTAACACTAATTTTTAGGTGCCAAGTATTATTATGTATTTATTTTGAGTTGCACATGATTTTGAGCCATAATTGCAGGTGCTAGATTCATTGATGACTTGTTTTGCTGGCATCTGGGATCTCTTAGATGGAATACTGCATACTTACCATATTTGACGGCATATAAGATGCACCGTTTTCCATAAAAATGGTTAAAAAAAATCACCCTGTGTCTTATATGCGAATGTGAGGTCTCTCGTAGATTTAATTTTGAAATCTCCTTCACCTGTACACCTGAAGATTTACACCATTGTATTATAGGCAAGTGTGTTGTATCATATTTTTTAACCATAATATGATGTAAGGAAATGCTGAAAATGAAAACGTGGCCCTGTTCAGTGACGCACCAAGTGTGCTGTTGACATCTCGGCAGCTGGGCTGTGTTCTTCGCCTCAACTCCATGACTAGGCCACTACCTCTGTTTTATTACTGCAATCATGTAGGATATTTTTACTATTTGATTGCTTGCTTTTTTTTTTTTTTTTTTAGCTGTGCTGCTAGTTTGCTTTAAACATTAAATGCTTCAATACATAAAAAAATATCCTTTTTCTGAATATGCCCAGCTGAAATGGTGGTGTGTCTTATATGCCATAAAATACGGTAAATTTTACAATGTGGGCATGCTACACTTATGCATGTGGCCCAGTGACTGACGGCAAGTGTCAAGCCAGGGACTTTTCTAAATTTTGTTTTGGGACACCAGTGGCTGAAGCTGCTTCATGGAAACTAAAACAATATCTCCAGTAAACATTATTTCTTCATCGCTCTCAAAAATTTTCATTCTCTTCACTAAGATTCTCTTGCTATTGGAAACAATGATGTTAAAGGCAATGGCTGTAACTGTAGAGCAGCAGACACAGCAGAAGTAGCAGTTGGGGCAGCAGAGGCAGAAACATAACTTGTGTGGAGTGGGAGGCGAAGTGGTGGGAAGAACAGACCGCAACATGGAAGTGTTGGCTAATGTGCCACAAGGCACAAACTCACATTGTTCTCTGCTCTCAGTTAATATCTGGTGTGCTTTTGCCAGTACCTTACTCCTTTGGGTAAGGTAAGACTTCCTCTTACCCAGTGTGGTGAAAGAGAGCAAAAAAGCGGGGGGTGAGTAAATGCTAAGCAGGTATAGAAGTTGGTGAAAGAGATAGCAACTCTAGCTCCCTCCCTTTCTCTAAGTGTGTACAACACGCACAGAGGTTCTTCCTCACCAAGCTGTGAGAAGAAACTTCCACACTCCACCATATAGAAAAGTGTTTCTTGTACACTTTCATAGTTTTTTTAATGAACATTCTTCTACAACCATCTCCTACAATGACCTTGACTGAGCAACTGAGTGTGAGCGGGAGGAATTTAAATGGGTATTGAAATGTGGATGATAAATCATTGCATGCACATTATGAAGTACTAGGCCTAAGAGTGCCAAGAGATGATTTTTGCATTTTTCAATTTTTTTGGGGAGGGATTTTCAACTCAGTCAGTCCCTTTAAGTACTTTAAGATAGGCAATTTAAAATTCCAAACAATTAGCAATAAATTCTCTAACTAAGCTTGTATGTTGTCTACAGTAAGAATGGCAATGGTCATCACTGTGACTGATTTCCAATCTTTATAATTTACTAGCTGAACAGAGCACCTCAATTTATACTAGGTGTGAGGCTGTATTTGGAATGGATTTTAAATAAATAAAGAAGATGGCTGGAAAAGGACAGAAGAAATAAATGAGATTGAATGAAGACTTAATAAGTAAAAACACCATGCATATTAAGCATACTCTGAAGAAATTGGAGGATATCTACTGCAACCCTCAAGCAAAAAAAAAGTACCTTTCTGCATGCAAAGGATGACCGCCACTAACCTGGCTGTGTGTTGCAAAATTTGATTTAAGACAGAATGATCATCTGACTTCTTCGTGGCAGAGGTAGAATAATGGTTTCCATAGTCATTTGAGCTGAAAAGCCAATCAAAGCAGCATATAAATACATACGTAAAAAGAACTCTCAATCTTGAGGGGTGCTACCCGACAGCAGACTCCTGACTAGGATCTTGAATGGATTCCTTTTTCCTGTCTCAGTATTACAATAATAAAATATATCTAAACAAACTTTATGTTACTGAGCTTCATTTGCCAATCTATGATGATTTCCATTATGCTCATCTATAGTATCAACAGTGCATTACAAAATGCATAATATAATCATGTGGAAAAATAAAGTTTTAAGATAATTTTCTAGGAAAAATGATCATCAAATATGTAATTCTCTCTCTCTCTCTCTCTCTCTCTCTCTCTCTCTCAAGACATGAAATCTGCTTATATTCAAGTATTGATATCAGCATTATGCATACATATCAGCATTATACATTAGCACAAAGGCAGCATAATTAACCACTACAGGACACACCATACAAGAGAATGACACACACTCTGTACACTTCTGATCTTCAAACAATGTACATGTGTGTGCTGGCACTCCTCAGAGCTGCCATGGCTCAGAATATGACTATATATGTGTATTATATACAGCATAATAATAAAAGAAATCTTAGAAGTTATATAAACAATCAGGATGACATGATCTCAAGAAAGATAAGAAATAACAAAAAAATAAATAAAATAAAAAAATAAATAAAAGACCAGTTACTGAATAACAAAAACAAAAATACATTTGCAAATATTTTCACTAAACATCTGCTCTGAGAATTAACAGTTATCAACAGTTTATTTTCCTTCCCATTTGAAAATACTCAATTTGCATAAAACTTACCTCGCTGTGACTTGGTAGGTATTGCTGACAGGATCATTCAGTAGTCGAGTCCTCTCATTGACTTCACCATCCTGGAAAATGTACGACAATTATCTTTCCATATAGGCAATCTTTATGTGCTCCATACATTTTTTCCTTTTAAATGTCAAGGATATTGGCCTAAGGGAAAAAAAAATAAGAATGCCACTAGCAAAAAGAAACAGGAGGATACGAACAAGGAGGTAGGCAATTTAGTTTCCTTTTATTATGGGGGAGACAGAGAGAGAGAGAGAGAGAGAGAGAGAGAGAGAGAGAGAGAGAGAGAGAGAGAGAGAGAGAGAGAGAGAGAGAGAGAGAGAGAGAGAGAGAGAGAGAGAGAGAGAGAGAGAGAGAGAGAGAGAGAGAGTTTATCAGCTAATCTAAAGTGAATTTATTTACTATATGCTTATCAGGCTTAAACAATAGATGGATTTTATTATTATTTACCTTTTGGTACCTGTATTAATTCTAGTTTTTACCACAGCACATGTACTTTTCACAAACTAGATTTACATTTAATAGAGAGATTTCTGTCAATGGTCATCTGAGGGTCAACAATGATTCATTCACTATCTATCAATCAGTCTATCTATCTATCTATCTATCTATCTATCTATCTATCTATATATATATATATATATATATATATATATATATATATATATATATATATATATATATATATATATATATATATATATATATATATTATTTACTAATTTCTACTTCTATCAGAATCTAGACCACTCTGAATAAAGATAGTACTGAGTGATGATAACATAATTCATCAACATTACCAAACTGTTACTCAAGCACTTTGCAAATATTTTTTTTTCTGGACTCTGGTGTCTGGTTAGTCATGAGTTCATTGCTTTTGTCCTAATGCACTGAACACTCATTCCCTGAATCACATCATCAGGACACTTACAAGAAATGCACAAAATCTCATTAGTTATGCTCTAAGAGACAATACCATTTTCTTTTTCTGATAAGTAACACTGCATATTTCATTAAAGTATACACCATCAAAAGCCTGTTGTTCGTGTGCCAGACTTTTCAATGATCTTCAGTGTCCTTCAATTTTACATCATCTGATCTGCAAACAATCTTGCAACACATGATGAATGACAGATTCAATGGAAATCATGCACCTAAATATTGACAGAAAAACACATAACACCTTGGTAGTAAGTGTGGCAAGTTACTTATTTGACTGAAATTTAAGAGTAATAAATATGAAGAATATAATATTTTGAAAACCACAATAATCTATAGAATAAGTAAATAGCAATAATTAACATGACTGATGTATGAAGGTTTACCAGCATTCATTAATTCCACTTCTAAATACTGATGGTGTGTGTCACCCATTTAAGTGGGTGAGACACACCATGGCTTTGTGTGCCATAAGAGGAAAAGGTTGAAAACCACTGCTTTAGAGACGTATGCTCCAATCTCCTTTTTCTTTTCCCTGTCCACAACAAATAAGGGGCCTGGTGGGAATCTGATATTGGTGAAAGGAGAGAGCAAATATCTGTGAAATCTGGCTTTCCAGCTTAACCTATGATTTTATGGACAAAGTAACATTGGTCCCGCAGGTTAATATCGTTCTATCATGTTTTATTAAAAACTGTGTAAGGAAAAGAATGCCACAAACCAGCTGATATCACCACGCCCCTCATGGTAGTACTAACCCTCGAATTCTGACAGTGCACACGTCATTCACGACACCACAGTATTTATCCCAAAGAATCAATTATGACGTGCGTGACAGTTAGGTTTGACTGATAATTATCACGGTACTTAAGTATATAACAATGAAGGGTAATTGAAGGACATGATTTTATTGACTTTATTTACCTGAAAGAAGTAAGAAGGGCGTGATTCTCTAAAACTGTCCATATTATGCATTCCCTCCCGCCACCTCTCACCGCAGCACAGGGAGACTCTCTCACCCATCACCTCCACCCCCGCCCACCACTGACCTGCGAAAGGTTCTCCTGCTCAGTACTGCAGCAACACCCCATCAGGCAGGCCAATATTCCAAGCTAGACAGACGTGTGCTCCTCCTCAGGTCATATGACACACTCAGTCTCTCCCCCTCCAGTAGACATGTTTCCAGCCAATGAACGGCGAGGATTCCCTGAGTTAAACCAATCGCAGACCATCTCTTATTTGGACCAATCAAAATCCATACACGACAAAACAACGAGTGATTGTATATATAAATCCGCTAATTTCTTCCTAAATTTATTTCACATATATATATAAAGACATATAAGGATATAGATGTTTTAAAATTGAAATTATCGTTCTACTTTCGTTTAAAGATTTTAAGACTGACTGGAATTAAAAAAGAAAAATAGTGTGAGTGACCCTACGTATAATCTTACTATTATTCTGAAACTTATGATTTCAAGTTAAAAACATTTTTTGTACTTACTCCTCTTTGTACTAATTAATTGTGTATTTCCTATTATAGTACCGAGTGTCGGGCATCATAAATGAGGAAAAGGATAGGAGTGATTGGTGAACATGGGATGCTTTATTTAAGAACTAACTTAAAGGCAGCTTCCAACAGGATCTTATGTTTTCATCTATATTATTTAAATGTACAAATATTTTGCTGGACTAATGTTGCTTATTCATCTATTTCACTTACCTAACTGGCTTCTTAAGAAAGACAAATTCAAAGGGAATCAAGAATAGCGCAAAATAAGCCCCGACTGGTGGCTCCTATACACTAATCTGTAGCATGGTATGGATAAGGAAGGGAAATGGTGCTGCAGGATCTGAAATGCAACGGAATGGAACGCATAGTAGAATCTTGCTCAGTGTCTAATGTGAGGCAGTCTTCTGGTGGAGGAGGGCTGCTAAAAACATCGGCCTTCCATAGACGTGGGAAAACATATTTAAAGAAAGAAAAGGTATTGCATGAAATAATCGTCAGTAGCATCTTGAACATCTCTCATTAAGTTTCTTTTTAATTAATTTTACGTATCATTAACATATTCCCAAGTAACTGAGTCAATTAAGTTAAAAAGAAAAAGAAAAAAAAAAGAGCTAATTAATCGGATCATCACACACCAACAAGAGACTGGCCGTGTTTACCAATACATTACGACCTGCTTTGGTAATCCATTCATCATTATTCATGCCATTATGAGCCTTTCCGAATGCTAATTTGTAGTCTCTCTCTCTCTCTCTCTCTCTCTCTCTCTCTCTCTCTCTCTCTCTCTCTCTCTCTCTCTCTCTCAGGATTGCCCAGTGCATGATCTATTCACTATATCTTCTTTTCAAAATCATCGACACGACTCTGCAGTGTACATGTCACGTTGATACGTTTCGCATCAACTTATCATATTAATCAACTATTTTGAGACGTGTATACTTTATTGGAACAAAAAGTAACACTAGTTATCTTTACTGAGACACAATGGTTCAGCGTGATGATGATGGTCGATGATGCTGCTGCGGCTGATGATGCTAATGATGATGATTTGAACTAGGACAACTTGGATAACGCACTTTTAAAATCATATTACTCCGGCGCGGTCCTGACATCTGTGATCTACTCGTATAGGCAATTCACTTACGAGCGCGTTTTCTTCCATGAGAGAAAGCCTGATTTTTCGTGAACAGTGATGGAGAGGCCGTCACAGAGCCCCATAGTGAACGCAGTGCAAGGTATGGGGACCGTGTGGCAACTGTCTGGTTTGCAAATTGCATGTTCACCGCT